>NW_010243022.1:0-3764 GCF_000690775.1 Eurypyga helias | reverse complement strand
GGGAATACACTACTAAGTGCAAAGCAAAAGCCATGCTGTTTTGGAAAGCTCACACGCCAAATTATAGTGCAAATGAAGACTTACCTGTTTATACTTCTGCTAAAAGACAAAGACAAATAATCACGCTAGGTTCATCTAATATTCATGTAGAAGACGTGTATCAGCCAAACACAGCATTAATATCTTATCGTTTGCATTAGAAATGGCAGTTTAAAACCAAGATCTGTAAATATATCATGTTCTGTGCTTGTCTGATGAAGTTCATAATTTAAATGAGGTACTATGTTTCTCCTCAAGAATCTGGACAACTCTTAAATGAAAGCTTCCTTTAAGAATTACACACATACAAAATGAGGTTAATCAGTGATAAAGGTGAAAACTTCTAGGCTTGACTTTAGAAGCACAAAACTATGTGAAATGGTGCTTGTCTTTGATTTTTACGCTGCACTTTTATAAATTTATATTACATCTACAACTTTTGAACTTAAGTTTTCCGTACATTTGAAGTTCACAACAAGTATTCAGAAGTTAGAATATGAACATACATTATATACATGGGCCTTAGATTTTAATAATCATTAATTTAGCAATATTTAGTTGCAAGACCATTCTGTTTATAGGCACCTGTTGATATCCACATCAAGATGAATTAATAACATATTATTTTAAACCTCGTAGCATATTTCTTCAAATACCTTGCATATTTTACTTTTATTTTTTATTGGTATATTTGGTTAGCTTTCTACTACTCCTTTCCTTAATTTCCACATTCACACTCTAATATGAGATAGAAATGCAGGTACAGTTTTGCAAGGTGCACTATACAGAAGAACATACAATACCATCATTTTTCATGCACTAAGTAGTAAAGGTAAGACTAGAACTGTTTCTTTCTAAATGCAAAATTCTGTGTTTGCAGCATGGTGATTTAAAAAAAACCAAACCAAACAAACAAAAAAATTAAATTATACAATTTATAAATCTCTGATTTGGAAGAACATCCAAAACAGAGCATGTTGGGAAAATACAAAGATACTTTGTGTAAAAGGATAGCATAGTTACTATAGATTTAGTAGACCTATCATCTGTATGGGTTACCTGGACAGAAAATAATCGTACAATGCAAAAGAAAACATCTTAATAACAATCACACTATAGACTGGAATCATATAGCTTTCAAATTCACCCTGAACACCACTGTCTGGTTTTTTTCCCTATCTGAAGGCACACAAAAATTTTTGTTTTCAGTCCCAGATATTTACCAAAGGGTTTTTCCAATGACAAGTCCATGTTTTTGCCTACAAGTGTGAACTCAGGTGAGTTTTTCCACAACAATTAAAATAACATGCAAACAACTAGTTTGACCTTCCATGAGCTTGTGCCAGCTGTACCGTACCTCCAGGCTATATATCACTGCTAACTCAAGAATTCTATTCACCATCATTGTTTGTATTTCTGCATGTAAGATAAAGCCTTGGTATGATACCTGGATGCTGTGGTCCATCCAGGCCTTGTTGTATGTTTTAATGCCCTGCCTCACATTTGAAATTTACTCCAGATCCCCATACCCAACACTGGAATAATACATTACAGGACAAAAGTATGAAGGTTACTCAAGATACTGTCAAAACACAATATGGAGGTGTCCTGCATGAAGATACTATTATGTTTATTTCAAGAAACAGACGTGTGCTAAACTAAATACAATCAACATGAGAGACCATGCTTACTGCAATCAACAACTGCAGTAAACTCACTGATAATGCAATAATGCACTGACAATTCAATCCTTGTTAATCCAGACACCTTCAGCGTCTCCTTAGTTTTACTTTCATATTTTTGGAACTTTATTTGCTTACAAGTGTGCCTACTTTATAAAAATTTTACACATACTGCAGCGTTTCTATTTTCAGGCTGTATCTATAAATTACTGTCACTTGTGTTCCCAACCAATTTATATATTATTCATATTAGGAGTGCTTTTGAACTCAAACCAACTCAGAATTCTACCAAAGTATAAACCTACCTGTAAAACTCAATCTCTGCAACAGCATCAGCTGCCTCAAAAAGTAAACCAAAGACACCAAGACAGCAAGCAACCCATGACACAGCAATGCCTCTCTTTCCAAGTGTCTGTCTGCTTCCCGTAAACTTAAAGCTAAATTACCTCTTTTATTTCTTCACATATATAATTAAATAGATCAAACTCATAATTGCTTCAAGTGCAGCCAGTCAAATAATAACAACTCTTGTATTCAGTGACGAGTCCCCTTCACCATTAATGAGCATTTATATTATCAATTAAAAAGTTGCTGTTCCACTTACTGTGCCACATCAGATACAGCTGGCAGTTGCGACTCTTCTGATACAAGGTCAATGTCATCAGTGAAACTGTTAGCCCGTGACATTTCTTGGGTATTGCCTTCTAAACGTCTTTTCACTGCACAAATAATTAAAAGAAATAATAATACTTTAGGGAGACAACATACACAAGCTTTTGCCCTTGTTTAAGACACTGTGTAGTAGATTAAAGAAATGATTCTAATATGAAACATGTCATGCTCTTGTCAGAATCAGTGAAGTTGATGCTTATAACATATGCCATACAAATATATATGTATGTGCATATACATAGCTCAAACACACAGGAACCTCTCGCAAGAGAGGTTTGTCTTGTTGAGGACGGTCTCCCTATAAGCAGAAATTCACCATAACCAAGATTTCAACGTGAGCATGAAAACAGAAACAATCTGACTTTCATTTCCTCAATTAATACTATCTGATATATATACATTAATTGCTCTAAGCCCTTTATTTGAAATGTTATTTCTATTATCATATAAACGGCACTTTTGTTTCAAGTATTCTAATTGGTCACCATATTCACTGGAGATGAAAGATCCGCCCATGGACCAGAAAAGAACCTCAGGTGTTTGAATACAGTCAGCTCAGCAGGATAACCATGATGGACACAAACCTGTACCATAGCTCAGTTTATGTTCCAAGTATAAGAAAGCTACAAATTGCAGATTAGGAAGACATATGATGGCCAATGAATAAAGGAGTTCATACACAGAATCCAAAAATCAGAGAAGAGCAGCTAGTCCAGTAACAGATGAAAACTGGTGTTTTAAAAGGCTCCAGCCTCAATACTCATTTCCATCAAGTACAGGGCTGACTTCTTCCACCATAATGTGAAGTACATGAGTTCAGCTGAATCAATATTCATGAGAAATTTCTGCTTTAGGGTCTTCTCGGCATCGTTTCCAATATTTATTTTGTTCAAAAGCTATGAAGTACATCTAGCTAAAATCCCTGTCATCCAAAAAAGCAATTTTTTTTTTCCCCACAACTACTAGTGATACTAGAGAGCTTTCCTAGAAACTGCTATCTATTTGAATTCTGATCATCCTTGAGAGCTTGTCACTTACAGTTATGAGTTGACAGAGTCTAATGTATATAAATTCAAGGAAGAAGAAATGTTTGTGGTGGGTGGGGAAATCACTAAGATTAAGTATCAGAAAAAAACCAAGTAAAAGGCCAAGTAGTGTCATTTGCATACACTGTGATGGGCAAGGAAAAAAAAAACCCACACAAAACGAACCCACATGACAGAAATGAGCTTGCCTCCTAGAAATATAAATTGTCAAAATCACCAGTTAATTCTACAGCACCACTTTGGCTAGACTGCATTCAAACAAAATACTAAAACCCATACATCAGAGCTTACCACAAGAGAAATTTTACTGAGGAGAAGGACTTGG
>NW_010243021.1:34467-42307 GCF_000690775.1 Eurypyga helias | reverse complement strand
TCACCAGACTGCCGTGACTTTTCAAGTATGATGGATAGATATTTTGCAACATCAACCACCAGTTCTTTCAGGACCCACAGATGTATTCCATCATTCGGGTTCCTCAGGCATTTCCGAACCTGATCCTCGCCGACCACGGGCAGCTCTCCATTCTCCCAATCCCTGTCCTTGTCTTCGTGACTTTGGGGGTACAGCTCGTGCCTTTGCCAGTGAAGACCGAGGCAAAGAAAGCATTGAGTACCTCGGCCTTCTCCATGTCCTGGGAAGCCAGCTCTCCCGTTTCCTTGTGCAGAGGGCCCACATTTTCCCTGATCTTCCTTTTATCCCCTACGTACCTATAGAAGCCCTTCTCGTTGGCCTTGATGTCCCTGGCCAGGTTTAATTCTGTCAGGGCTTTGGCCTTCCTAATCTGATCTCTGACCTCTCAGACAATTTCCCTGTAATCCTCCCAGGCTACCTGTCCCTGCTTCCCCTCACTGTAGGCTGTTTTTTTTTTCCTTCACTTTGTCCAGGAGCTGCTTGTTCATCCACACAGGTCTGCGGCCACTTTTACCCAACTTCCTTTTCATTGGGATTCATTCCTCTTGAGATTGGAAGAGAGGGTCCTTGAATACTTGCCAGCTTTCTTGGGCCCTTCTTCCTTCCAGGGCTTCTTCCCAAGGAACCTTCCCAATCAGGTCTCTGAAGAGGCTAAAGGATGTAAGTCCTGTGTGAGGAAGGTGAGGAAGAAAGCGTCAGCCAGGACTTCCCAGTATATTACTTGCTGTAACCAGTCAGGCTGAAAATCTAAATTGGGATTAATGCAAAATCGTTCTTAGGTTAAATATAATCATGTCCTCCATGTGCTTTTGGCTTAAGAAATTTCCTAATGTTCATTTCCTTAAGGAAGCATCCCCTCCACACCCCCAGTTTATTCCACTGGTCCCCAGTCCTATGCTCTTTCTCTATAAATCAGCAACGTACAGTTATGCTGTACTAGTTAATGCTGGTCATGTCTACACTGGGGAATGGTTTTCACACAAGTGCCCTGGTTTTGGGTGTAGCCTTGGATAGCATCCATAGGGATCCTGCCCCCTTGCAGGCAGTGGGGTGGAAGCTGATGGGTGACTGTCTCACACTGCTGATCCGAACGTGCTGAAGTAACAACCTGTGAGAGACATTTAACTGCATTTCTTAGAAGCTGTGGGAAGGAAGTCCAGGCTTTTGAAACTTCCTGGGTAATGTCCATAAATGCCCATGAATCACAACCATTTTTAAATCCCCTTTCAAATTAGAAGTCACAGATTTTGCTTAGGAGGAAAAAAAAGGTGTTTTGAAAAGCACTCATGAGTTAGCTTGTAAACAAAAGTATCCTGACAGTGACCAGTGCAGGTGTTTTTCTATATTGCGGTTGGCACAAGATAAATTGGGCCAGAGCTGGACTTGAAATGGGCAGGCACTGCTGGTTTTTTTGCCATTGGTGTGTTCAACGCTGCAGGCTCACCCTGCGATTCATCATCTCTCCCCTTAAACAACACCAACTGAATTATATTTCCTTCCACAGCTATAATACCGCTTGTGTTTTTAGAGGGATTTTATTATTACTTTAATTCTTGCCTTTTTCAGGGTTGTGAAGCTCAGGGTAACTATTATAGCTATGGGGATGAATTTGTCCTCAGATAACTTTTATCTACCAGAAGGGGTGATTTCAGCATGCTTGGTTTCTCAGGCAGTCTTAATTCACTATTGCCTGGCAGCAGGGAATCAGCAGGGAGAGGACGATTCCCCTTTCCTTCTCCCTCTTAGTTGAAATTTAACATCCCATCTACGCTTATCCAGATTTACAGTGCTCCTGTGATGGCTGCAATTCAGGACAATTAAGAAAAACAAACAAACCAAATGGACAACAACTTCTTCCAAACAGTTACTTCAGCATCTAGGTGTTACTTCATTCATTGTTGTGAAATTAGTTGACTGTTTAAGACCTCAGTCACGGTCTTAGAAGTTCCGTAGTTTCTGTTACCTCTGTCTCAGGAGTGAGGTCTAAATACCAATGAATTTCTAGAGATGTTGAGAAAGGAGCAGGTTGGGAGTCAAGCTGTTAATATACTATGCTGACTTTTTTTTTTTTTCTTAGATGCAGGCTAACACATTTCTGCTGTCCTTCCCTTTCGCTAATTCAACAAAATTGATGTCTTTCAGGGTGTGGGTTCATGAAGCACCTTGCTTCCTGTTGCCACAATTCAGTCCTGCTTCTCCTCTTCCTGCTTCTGGTTTCACAGTCCTACCTCCTTTGCACTGTCATCCTTCTTGCTTGTGTGAGGCTCTGTTAAAATGTTTGCCTCTGCTGAGTTGCTCTTCTGCCTGTTCTGAGTCGAAGCGCCGCTGGTCTAGTGCAGAGGGAGCAGCAAGTGCACACAGTTAGGAGAAGGGAAGGGATAGGAGGAGGAGGAGAAGGGATGGAATAAGCAGAGCTGGCTGTATTATCGCAGTAACCCAGACTGTGCCCTAGCCAATGGGCTTGTACAAAGCCAGCTGAAGGTTTGCTCTATTTACCACAGGGGCATGAGAAAGAGGCAAAGTCTGTGCCTCAGTGGTTTGTTCCCAGTGTCCCTGTGCCCTGATGGACCTACAGTGGTGGCGCAATGTCCGTCAGCATATAGTGGTGCCCTGCTCCCTCTGCATCTGAGGGACTTTGCCACACTATGGCGGAAGCACTGGATCTGCACAGAGATGAACTGCCGAGCCTGTACACCTTGGAGTGGTGCTTGGCATGGTCCTGATCAGCCACCAAGGATGCCTGCTACTTTCAGCTTCAGTTTCATGCACCTTGGGAACATGCGTGTAGTGTGTCTGCCTCTCAAACCCATTATCTTTAGAGAATATTACTGCACAGCACTGTTAAAAACAATTCAAATACTTCCAATGACTTGTTACTTGGGTGCCAAATAGAATAGGTAAAGCAGGATCAAGTTCTTATTAAAGAGAATGTAAAAAACATTAATTGATACAGTCATAGAGATCTGGGCCTCCAGTTATTCTCAGAGCCCTTAGGGTGAAATTAACCCTCAAGTAGAGGCTTTTTTAAGGCTTTTACAGCATGCCAGTCCCATGGGGGGTCTGAATAAAGATGTATTATGGAATAATTTTACTGTGTAATTTTCATGTTTAGTATCTGCCTGGATCTTCTCAGTGTTTAGCTGACTTATGATCTTGCAGTACATATATTGATCCCTAATCTTAGATAGACTGAGAATTCCAACATAAAGCCACATTAATAAATTTGTCAACTTGATAAAAACCTGACCCACAATAAAGCAGTACTTAATGTTAAGTATATATAGTATATAAATGTTTATTATCTAATTATTACATATGAACCTGAGATTAGTCTGGTAGCTATATATGTGACATAATATAATTACACATTTATAGATGTTATATATAAATATTGTACTATGTGTATATGTGTAAATCTCTGTTATTTTTAGTCATTGTGGGGAAAAGTCAGAGAAGAGAATAAGGTGGTGAATGCCACCAGTTTTACTTTGTGATACACTGAATAAAGCATGCTTCCAGTCCAGACTAAAAAAAATATTGCCATGAGTTAATATGACATTTCTAACTGACGAATGTAACTTTAGAACAAAAGTAACTGGTTGTACTTTCTTATAATGCTCCCTGTGATTTGATGCAACTTTTCCTCTGTATGTTTTCTTTAATTTTTATGTTTTATGTGAAGGCTGAACAGACTGAATTTGTTTGTAATTTGGAATTTAAAGCAAAGCTCTTTGTTAAAAGCCCAGAGGAAGTTTCCATATGACTTTTGGGCCATTGGGCTCAATTGAATTTAATGGGTTTCAGCTGCAGCTCCACAATGGCTTTGAAGGAAGTGAAGGGAGATCTATAGGTCCTAATTGCTCAAGACTAGCTTGTTTCTCTTGAAAAGGCTGTTTGCACGAAGCAGGTTGGGAGCATTAAAGTATATATCCTGAAAGGGATGAAGGTCTGCCATTTCAGGAAGGGGCTAGGACGAAAATAGCTTTAAGACATTACTCAGCAGCTGAACTAGTCAATCTGAACTGGTCCATGCTAAGTTCTTGTTTGTTTGCTTAAAAATAATCAAATAATTGGAGGGCATGGCTAAACCAAACTTCTTTTATTGTCCTTTCAAGAATGGAATGGAGATCTTGGGACTGACAAGATAAATTAGGCTGAAACTAAAAGAGAAACCCAAACAGATAGTCTTCTTGGCCTCTCTCACGCTGGTTGACAGGCATGAGTTTTTGAGTCAGCAGGTGAACCATGACATCTAAGAGCATTAGTTTGTTTATTCTCCCACTGTACAAAGTGTTTCAGTGGAACAAAACAAATCTACCAGGGCAAATTTCTATTTCCATTTTATGTTTCCTTCTGTATGCGCATCTCCAGCTATGGATTGGTGTTACTAAGTTTTCTAGCATTACGCCTGGCTTCACATCAGGAGGTGCCTGGCCCATAAGAATCTCTTACAACCCTGTTTTCCAGGTAGGCAGTCAAACACGTGAAAGGTGAAGTTAAGAATATAAAGGAACTATTGTCTTATTGAAGGTAAGCCAGGAGACCATATTACAGGAAGTTAACCTTTGTTGCACTCTATCATTTTGGCTGGCATTGTACAGGCAAGTAGGAAGGAGACATTCTCCTGAGGTACCTGGCAGATGAATGCCAGATGGTACTGTCATAATGCACAAAAAATAGCTAAATACCTACCGGTAGTGTTCAGTACAAAAGGAATATTTTTCTTTTTCCGAGTCCTGCAGGGCAGAAACTCAGACAAGCATCTTGATGCAAACATTGCAGTAAGCTGAAATGTGAAGCTGGAAATCCAAAGAATTCTCCAAAAGCTTTAAGTAGCTTTTTAGGCTCGATTCATGCTGGGCCTAATGGATCCTCAAAGGGGTGAATGGTTTATCAAACACAGGCATTTTAAGTACAGCATGTTTATGTGGTAGGTAAATGGGAGTTTGTTACATCAAATAGGGAGGCTTGATGAAGAACAAAATGACAGAGCTTTGCTGATATGGCTAGCACTGCCTGTGTTGTTTGGCTAAGTAGATCAAATCCCCAGCCCAGTGCCTAGGTCAGATTGAGGGGTTTAATTTTCTGTGGGTTAAGTTTCTTCCTTGGTGGTTCCTGAATCTGTCAAGAACATGTAGAGAAAAATCTCAGGCCACAGTCATCATCAGCACAGTGATGCAGCAGTGCCTAGCTGAGGGGAAATGTGTTTACTTTTCCCATATTAAAATATGTGCATTTCAATTTCCATGCAAGATTATAAGAACAAAAATATGCTTCCCTTTAGGGGAATGGCATTTGGCTAAATACCATGCATTGCTACAAACCTTAGATGTGAAGGGCTGCATGCAAACGTTTACATAGAAAAATATTATGGATGTGGAGCTGGGTGTCAGTCCTATAGGAAAAACATTTCTGACTTCCTGGCTCTTTCAGGCTATGCAATTTATTGCCTACAGATAGAGGCCGAGTAGGTAAGTGTGGTGCTGTGACAGGAACTGAATGGTTCGCTCTGCACTTCATCATTTGTCCTTAAATCCTCTCCACCAGGCTTTATACAGCCTGTTTTCCTAATAGCTGTGCTTACCCAGCTTGCTAAAGCAATACACTTGTATATGCATGCCTCGGTCATTATTGTTCTGTATTCTGGTTTATTCAAGATTAGAAAAGTCTTCCTCAAAGCTTCCCAGAAATGCTGCTAACTTCTGCCTCCTCATTATCTTTGGTGGTTGCATCTTCTTTCATTAACTAGGGTAGCTGGTGTTGAAAACCAAACAGAAGGTAATGACAGACCACAGAGAGCTGTCTGTTTCTGCAGATGGAGGATACCTCTAGGATTTGGGTCAGAAAACACTTGGCAAGCGTCCCTCTGAATTCTTCTTGTCACATGTTGAGGAAGCCTGCTTAGTGGCAGGGGTGAAGAGGGAAGCTGAAATCTTAAAATGGCTGTAATACGATTTTTTTGGTTTTAATATTAGTTTTGTTTAGCAGCAAAACTATTTACAGCTTATCTTGCCAATTTATTCATACGGTTGCTGTTACGGGTTTTTCCTGAATCTTTGCTTTCACAACAGGAAAAAACCACATGCAATCCCATTTAAGTTTGCAACAGCAGGAAAAACCAGGCTCACTTATGTCCCCTTTAGAACAGGACCTTGCAGAGGTACTGTAAGAAGCCATTTGTTTTCTTTAAACACAGTTCAACGTCACACCGGCTTTCCACTTGCAATTCCTCTTCTAATCCAAATAGCTGTCAGCCTTGACTGCCGAGCAACCAAGAGCCTCCTCCTGCACAGTGCTCCTGGCTGGGGAAGGTAGCGCGCTTACAAAGTTTGCACGCTTTGACATGCTGGCAGATACGCCTTCAAAAACTTTGGCCCCTTCCTTTCACCGCTGCTCATCGAAAGAAGTAGAGCGCTATTTGAGGAAGTCCTGTGTTTCTTTGGAGACTCTTTATCACGCACTCTGCTGTCTTGGGTGTAAGTTTGAGGTTTGGAAGCCTGCAGAAAGAGTTGCTGGAAGTACAGCTGACAGTTGGGCAGATCTCTGTGGCCTGGAGGGGAAGCAAGTGGATTGCACCACTGCGCTGTCTGTACCCTTGCTACTCTGTCTGTGTAAACTACATCCTGTATTGTTTTTAGTTCTTCAGTACAGTCTTTTAAACAAATACTTCTTTTGGTTTTTTTCCCTCTTATAGAGCATGAATGGGTTATGTAAGATTTGGGAGGGATAGATGGTAGCAGAGCTGTTGGACCTTGCTAAACTACCTTAACCATTGGCTTACAGAAAGGTTGTTTCAAGGTGTGACTAAATTTGATATTAGCCCTGTCCCTTCTTGCTGTTTGATACATAGCGATATCTGACATGTTTGGATCGGGTTATGTAAAGGTAGGAATACCAGAAAAGAGGGCGATAAAATATCCAGGCGTAGCTTGCAGCCCAACTTCTGATAAAGAAGCGGGAACAGGACAGATGCCAAAGGTTGTTTCTTCTGATGGTTGAAGGTTTGAAACTGTTGTTCCCTAGTCTGCTGAGGCCTGGTCGGTCCAGGTCTGCCACCACTCAGCAAAGCTTGCTAGAGGCAAGAAGATCAGTAGCTTTGTGGCCTACAAAATATATGGTCTGCTCCATCAGGGTTAGCGTGTGCAGTTTGCTCCAATACACTGGTCTTTGGAATTTAAGAATACCTGGAAAAGTCAAACTGTGTTTAGAGCTTAGTTTTACATGTGGTCTGAGCCCAGTGTTCACACCTCAGGCATGCTCCTAACATATTTTGGCCACATTGTGTTTAGCTGGAAAAGAGTTTAAATATTACTGCTTTACTGGTTTGGGCCCCACAGTGGCTATCTTTCTCTGCTCCTTTACCAGTTATTTCATCCTTTAAGTCCAGCTCCCTTCAGAAGCATGAGCTCTCATGCAGCTGGTAATTCTTATGCATCCAGGTAGTGTGGATTTGGGTCCAGAAGACATGGTTAGTTTGCCTAATGAGCTTCCTGTCACTATAGCCAAGGCAGAAATTTAAAGTATGGTAACTCATTTTATAGTCACTTTATCTGGCACTGAATATAGACTGGAAAAATTCTTTGCTTGAGCAAGATGTGTGGTAATATTGTTATGCTATATAAAAGCATTCTTTAAAAATAAATTAGATTCTCATGAGTGCCAGACACCAGTATCCCCTACCACGATCAGACCTGACACAGGGAAGTCTCCTCCTTACCCAGGAATGCTAAATTCTTCCGTGAAGAGGAAAGCCAGCCAAAAAGTTTTACCCTACTCTTTTTGGTTTTGGTGACCCTTAAAC
>NW_010243021.1:6632-34436 GCF_000690775.1 Eurypyga helias | reverse complement strand
GTCTGCAGCAGGATTAGATATAGCGTTAGCTGTGGGCAGAACTCCTTAGGAACCACACCTGTTCATCAGGGCTGTGTGTCCATGCACCAAACCAAGCTGGTGAATTAGAAAAGGGTCCCAAATATTTAGGGCAGAAATACTCGCTCTGCTTGTAAGTGCTGTTTTTCTTCTGGTGCTTCCTCTCAGCCTCCGAAAGCTGCCCCTAAACACTGCTTGTGAATGGAAAAAATTATGCACTTTCAAATTCTCTCCTGGGGAATGAGGGCTCATATCTCTCCCTCTCACACTGATACTGTAATTTCACACTTCTTTTTTTTTTTATTTTGCCAGCAGTCGAACCTCTCCTTGTTATAGATGACATGCATGTTTCATTTTCATTAGGGCTGTTATAGTTTGAGAAGCCTGATGAGCAAGGGAAAGGGAAGTGGCTGAGTGGAAGGGCTGCCTCCCGAAGGGAAGTGGCCAAAGCAGATGGCAGGCTCTCCCATGTCCCAAATAGTCCCCCTTTTGTCCTCCATACTGCCACTCTCCTGCAGGTGCTGCAGGGGTTTGCTGAAACTGAAGCCTCTAGTGAGACCACAGACTTTACAACTGCTATTGCAAAGCTGTGTGTGCACACAAAGAGAAGAAACAGGGCTGGAAAGTGGAAGGTGAAGGTATTAATCAGAAATACCCTCCTTTGCTTTGCTGTCAGGATGAGACCAGGGCATAGACAGCCTATGGATGATTAGCTGAGCTTTTGCTTAAACAAAAAAAAGTCCAATGTGGTACTTGCTGGTTGGAAACTAGGCTAAACTAGACAGGGGTCAGGCTCTCTGATGACTTCGATTTACAGGAGCTAGGAGCTAGTTCACTGGATCTGAATAATACCATGTTCCAGCTATGGTTAATTGTCACCTGATTATCAAAACCTTCTGGGCTGATCATCCTCGCAGAAGAGCTCACACATTATTTGCCTTGTCTTTCACCAGGAGAAGGGCAAGACATGGAATCTTTCGTGGGAGAGAAGACACGAATGCTACTCGCTGCATTTTGTAGCTTGACAACACGGCTGAATATTTAACTTGAAGAATACTTTGACAATTACATAGAGGCTACTTCTCTCCGTGCCTGCTGATGGGATGAGCTGTACTGGCTTGTGGTGCTAAACTGTTTGCTTGAAGAGGGTTGTGCAATCTGAATCTGATGTCTGGGCACCGTCATGGGTCTTCGGTTTTTGTTTTAATTGCTGTGGAACTGGCCATATGTAGGAAGAAAACAGAATTAAACTAATTTAGCTGTAAATAAAATATTTTTTGCATTAGAAGCCACCCCAAACCTGTAAGGTTGTTATGTACCAAAACTAAGCTAGGTGTACCTGTGGATAAGCATGTACAGCTTAGGTTTGGAATACCCAAAGGATACTTTCCTCTGGATGTCTATTACTGATAATGGTGCAGCATCAGAAGTATTAAATGGGTTCTCTGAGCACGACAAAACCTGACAGCTGTAAGTTATGGTCTATAAACTCCATGTTTCCTGAAATGCAGCCCACACTGTGGTGATGCAATCAAACTTCCCTTATATGAAACCTTCATATACTCTCCCAATTCTTTTCCTTCTGCATTCCCACCTTCCTGCCCCTTGGCATTCATTCACGCCGACGTGTTATTAAAGTCGTCTCTGAAGCTGGCCCAAGGAGCCATACATATTATTTACATCACAACAGAGCCCGGGGGCATCAGACAGGGCTGGGGGTCTGTTGTGCCAGCTGCTATTCAGCCTTTAAGTACAAAGGTAGTCCGGCCCAAAGAGATTCCTATCTTGAATTTTAACAGGTAGACAGAGGGAGGCGATTGTTTCTCTGATGCTTCAGACTCCCAGTTCAAATTGCTGGGAGTAGAAGCCTTGAGGAAAACCTCCTCCTCTGCTGCAGGGATATCACACAAGGCTGCCAAATGGAGATATCCCGAGCACATCCCTAGCTGGTGCTGCAGGAACCACAGCAGCCAACCACTGGCGTGTAAGGCACGCCGGGTAGAATGGAACTGAACACAAAGATTTCACAAATTCCGATCTGATGTTCGCATTCAGAGCATTTGCGTATTTCCACCTCAAAAGAAAAGAAAACAATCCCCCCAAGTCCCTCAGCATCGACCAGATTCTTTTAAAGCTTTTTTACTAGGAAAAAAACCCTTTAAACCATTTAAAGTCGTGTTAGAAAGTCAGCCTGTAAGTATACAAAGCACTGGAGACCATCATATGCTAATCTGAACTTAACAAAACACATAGCATTACCAAGTGTAATTATACAGTCCATCTATTAGTAGCTTTTCCTCTGGCTGTTCTCCATCCTGCTTTCAAGCTACATCCTTTCCTTTCATCTTATTCTACACCACATGAAACAGGTGAGCTGTTCCCTTTATATAGCTCAGGGCTCCAGTCACATGGCTCTCAAAGCTTGGTATCTTCATTTAATCAGTTAAAAGAATCGAAATAATCAGAGATCTTTCATGAACTCCATGCCAAAATTTAATTCTGTTAAGCATTCAAAGCTTACCAAGTTCAAAAAAATCAAGAAAAAAATTAATTATTTTTTCCTAGGAATACCTACTTTGAAAAGCTGCCCTGAGGGGTACATTTGTAGTTTAGGAGAATATCGCTCACGAATCACCCATACATCACTGCTAGCAAGTTCCACAAAAAGAGAACTCCAATGCTTTTTATTGTCAAGACAACACTGTGGTTTCTGCATCCCATTTATTCCTGCATAGATAGTAACAGCATCCACTTTTTATCTGATTCCATTTGAATTTTTATCTTGACTTAACTGCCACTGATTTCTTACAGGAACATACAAGTTGCTTGGGTTATCTTCACCAGTAACAACTTTTGACAGCAAAGGGATGGTGATACTTCCCCTGAAGTCTCTATTTGGTATCTCTGATACCAATTCCGCTGGATTAGATGACAGTGCCATAGAGTTAAACTGGATAGAGCAGTGATTTTCAGTTTTGGTGTCCTTGAATGCATGGGTGGGCATAGCGGATAATTTTGGAGGGGTCTGTGAAAGGTAACTGATAAACCAGACTCATGACAACATATTTAAATTTCCTTCAAAAGAGGCTGAAATGCCCCTGGAAAATGCTGTGGGGTCTGCGGACTGGAAAAGATTACAGCCCTGGGGCTATGCTATCTGCTCTGATTTAGAAGCTTGCTGATCCATGAGCCCGTGTTGTCTGTTGTGCCATTCTTTCTCCAGTACCAGGTTAACCCCAAGTTCTCACATATGGGTATCTCCAGGACCTCCTCCCACCAAGACTATCTGACCCCAGAGAGCACAGATATGGCCTTGAGGGCACGTTCGTTCTGTTTATCTCCATCTTTTTTTTTCTTCAGAGCATCAGCTGACTTGATAGTCATTGGTGTGTACATGAATATCATGGCACATTACAGGCTCCAGGATTAGGCCTCTGAGGAGCTGCTGCAGTACCTCGTAGGTAAGTCAAATATTTCCTGACCTTCCTATATTCCTATGAACATAAACAGGGAGACATTTCTGTGAAGATCTGTGATGCTTTTAGCCATAGAGGAGGCTTAAGATGTCTGTTAGCATGAGAATAAACAAAATGTGTGCGTGAGTTTGATTGTGAGGCAAAAAGCTGCATTTTCCAGGTAGAGAAGTATGTGGTGATAGTTTTGCTGTGAGTTCATCTGCTCTGTTAAGTCATCTTCCTGACATGGGGGTAATTTTTGTTTATGTTTGGTAGAGACCTCTGGAGATCATCTGGTCCAGCCTCTTGCTCCACACAGGATAGACTTTAAAGTTAGGTCAGGTTGCTCAGGGCTGTGTCCAGTCAAACTCTGAGTATCTCCACAGGTGTAGATTACACCATCCGGGCAATCTTTGCAGTGGTGAAAATATTTACTCTCATGGTACTTTTCTCCTGTTATATTCATTAAAATTTCTGTGGTGGCAGCTTGTGTCTGTCACCTTCTGACAACTGTGTCTGTCCTCTGCGCACCTCCAAGCAGAGCCTGGCCTTGCCTTTCCCATGCTGTCCCATTTGGTAGTTGCAGACTGCAGTATGAAACCCCTTTATCCATCTCTTAAGGCTGTTTTTCAGCCCAGCTCTTTCCACCTCCCCTCATACATCATATGCTCTGTCCTCCTGGCCATCTTGGTGTCTCTCCACTGCACTCTCTCCAGAATGTCCTCATCTGTCTTGTACCAGGGAGCTCAAATCTGGACACAGCACTCCCCATGCAAGTTGACAAGTGTTGAATATGGAGCAATAATAACTTCCCTCAACCTGCTGGCTACATGCTTGTTGAAGCAACCCGGCGTTTGGGGGTTGAGTCACAAGGAGGAAGTGTAGGTAAGTATGGGTTAATCATGGATATGATGTAGGGCACTGAGGTAGCGCTCCTACACACACTCCCATCCCAAGTGGGATGGCATGGTTTCAGCAAACAGGGTGTCTGCTCACAGCTTTCTGCCCCACCCTGCTGGGCAGACAACCGAGATGATTATGAATCACTGTAATTTAAAAAGAGTGTAGTTTGCTTTTAATTGACACAGCTGTGGGCTGGGGCACTCACACAGATGATTCACAGAGGGCTCAGCCTCCCAGGCCCAGGGGTTGGGGAGGCCACTAGTTGTAATGCCAGACAGCGTAACCTCATCTGTGCATGAGGGGTCTTATATGCATTGTGGGAGTTGGTGGGATTTGAATTAAAACCTCAATGGTTATTGCTTTCCATCCTTTTCCTCTGTTCCTCTGCATTCACTATGGAAGCTGTCGGGGAGTGTGTTAACTGATTTGTTTACTATTTCGTTATTGGATTTGGCTGGAGAACCATTTTGGGGAATTGTGCAGAGGGAAGTTTTCCCTCTTCTCCTAGCTCAGCTTAGGAAACGTGGCAAGGTCACCGAAGAGTGGGCAAATTTCTTTGTCAAGCCGTAGACAGATTTCATATGGGTCATGACATGAACTCCAACCTTAATGCTAGTATCACCAACAGTCTTGCAAAAGCTGTGAACTACTTGGCAGAAAACTGGCCGTTTTGTAACCAAAAACCAATTTTGCAGGAAAGTAAGCTTTTTGCCTTTTTTTGGATACTGTTTTGCTGTTGTGAAAAGCAATACATATGGAGGCCTATTAGAGCCTAAGGCTATTGTTGATACAGTCTTGACTCATTCTTGGCACTCTTTCTTTATCTTCCTTCGATAGCTCAGCTGGTAGAGCGGAGGACTGTAGGCTGTCTTCAGAAAGTAATCCTTAGGTCGCTGGTTCAAATCCGGCTCGAAGGAGAGGTTTTGGTGGTTTGGTTTGGTTTTTGTCTTTCACTTATTTCTGGAACTTACAACATTGCAGAAATGCCCTTTCCAACCACATGCCACTCTATGCCCCATGAGAAATTTAGCCTATTTAAAACATATCACTTTCAAGGATTTCATTCTTACAGCTATGGTACTTTGACCATTGCCACCTCTACCTAACCAGGTGATGACCATTGTATGAGCTTCCCTTCTCCAGGGGTTCAACACCTTCCATAGACACTTGTTTGCTAGAGCAGACCCACAGTGCAGATCTTGCAGAGCCCCTTTTAGCTGAGCTGGGTGTGGAAAACAAGGGCAGGTCCAGTTGTTGGGGGTTTCTTGTGTCAGGTTTAACCCCTTTTCCTATCCCATTCTTGCATTTTGAAGTTCAGATGTTTTGGGGATGGGGTGGGGGAACTAAGAGATGTGGAAGAAAAATGTTTTCCTGGGGACAGGAACACCATCATAATTCAGGTCCAGAGAGTTGTCTGAGACAGCCACTACATGCAGATATAATCATTGGCTTGTGAGAGGGTTGTGAATACCACTGTGCACATGCCCTGAGGTGAAACATTTCCAGGCGCTGTCCATTTCAATGAAGAATTTTAAAGGTTGGGGCTGGTTACAAAGGAAATGGGTAAGGAAGAGGCAATAGAGCTGTAGAGAGGACACTACAGGCCAGGTTAACGGGGCATTCTAAGGACTCATTCATACAGAAACCAACATCAGAAACCTTCAGAGAATAGAAAACAGGTCACTGAGATATTTTAATTTTTTTTTTTCCCACACAGGAAGCTGACTTGTTTTCACAAGACACAATCAGCTCTGAGAGGTCTGTAAGAAGCTTTATTAAAGAAAAGATTAGAGGTTTTTAGATGTTTACATTAGGTGAGACAACATTAGGGTTCCAAATCCCAAAGCTCATGCAAAGCTTCTCATACAAAGTGCAGCTCTAAGCCAAACAAAGATAGGAGAACGAGGTGGCAATTTTGTTCAGTTGCTTACCTTTTATTGTGTTATAAATATTCTTAGTATTTTTTAATAAGAAATATTTTATAGAAGTTGGATTCAAATCAATCACAGAACTAGTACTGCTGGAATAGATAATCAAGCGATGATATGTCATTCCAGTATTTTAAAAGAATTTTTTTTTTTTACCCATTACCATCAGACCAATGACCATGGATCATAGTAGAACACCAGTTTTCTTTGTCCTTCCAAATCCAGCTACGCTAATTCCTCTTCAGTCTGCACAGCAGTACACACAACATCATAACCATAATGGGTTTTCCACACAGGGAGGCACAGGAGAGGAGAGAGGCAGTTCTTCCTCTTCTCTCAACAGCATAACAAGCTCTCCAGGCCCTGGGGGGTGGGCAGGCCATGCACTTACTGCTCCGCAGGTCCTCCCACAGCAGGATGTAAAAACAAGGGTGGGAGAGGCAAGCAGTCCTGAGGGAGAGGGATGCGCAGCAGCAACATCTCCAGTGGGAATCTGGCAGTTGCTTCAGATGGGGAGGAGGAGAGGCGTATGAACCTGAGTAATGCAACAGGAAGAACTCAAGTGTACCTGTAACCAGCTTGGGTTACACATTTGTCCCACAGCGCCTGGGACAGATTTCCTCCTTGCAATGTGCCTTTTAAGGTCTCAGTGAGCAACAAAAGTAGGAACCTTTCCGAATGAGTGAATACATGACTCATGCTTTTAATTGCTGAAATTAGCCTGAAGCTTTTGATTCAAAATCTGCCAATAATCATGAAAAGTAAATCCTTGTGAGTAAATCCTTCAGAGAAGGGATCGAGGCTTTCCCCGAGACTGGGGAATGATCTGAATGGACTGCTGAATGGTCTGAAGGCCTTGCAGGTATGTTGTTGATGTGCAGATCTTTGCCGACTTAGTATTTCAGTCTGGGTTGCACAAGGTATGATTGAAACAAGAACGAAGGGAGAAAGTATTAATTAAAAGCAGGTTTTAATTGGAAGTGGTGTTCATTCTGTGACTGAAAACTGTGAGTTGTTCCAGAATGGATTCACCCTCGTGTTACTGCACACCAGTGGGTAACTGGGTCCTGGTGGAGAATACCACCTGATGTGGTTCGTTTCTGTTATCCCGTGGCTGTTTCATGTCATACTACTTCAGCTACCAGAACTGCCCCATACTTAAACAGTGGTGACACTGACTACGTGTGTTTCTCCACAATGACATCTGCACAAGGTAATTTTATAAAAGTTCTGGCAAATATAGCCAACAAGCCAGAAATATGAATTTAAATAAAGTTCTGGTGTTTTTCTCGCATGTATGAGTTGAACTTCAGATAACAAAGGTATGAAGTATTAAAAAATCTTATTCTCTTCAATGTTTAGGAGCTTCAGTCTTCTCTTTAATCGTGAATAAGGTTCCTCTCACAGCCAAATTTCTCTGGCTCATTGGAAATTGCAATGGTCTCTGTGTCTTGTCTGCACCCTACAAACCAAACCGCTGGACAAAGACGTAACCAGCTGGGGACACAATAGACCAGAAGTAGTAAGCTCCTATTAGACAAGATAATGTTGGTTATCAGTGGGATGAGGGGGATGCTCCTTCCCTTTCCAAAATACTTTTTTCATCTTGTCTCACCTCTTGTCCCAGAACAAACTTAAACTATCCTCTAACTTAGAAGCAGCATACTGTGTTGTGAAGAAATTGAAGCTCATACAGTTGGTGTAAACATATTGCAAAATATCTGCACTTTCTCCCTTAAGGAAGAGAAGTGATCAGATTGCCGTAGGGCAGCTTGCTGAATTTGATCCAGTTGCCTGTGCTTGCAGCATGTCTTACATAGCTCTTTAGCACCTTCACTGAGCAGCAAGTGCTACGTGGTTTGTGACTGGTCTTGCCTGTGTTCATTCTGAAAGCAACATTTCATTAAAAACTAAAAATGCAATTTTGGCACTGGCATAACTCCAAGTTCTCAGCTGTACTTGCTTTGAATGACTTCCTTATATGTTGAGTTTTGTTTTGATTTTCCAATACAAACGAATCTCAGACTCACTCTAGACACCTGATTTCACCTGGTACCATCCAAGCCATATTGCAGGGAATGCTTCTTCTGAGACAATGTGAAACAACTGACTAATGTGGGCCTGCCTAAGGAAACCTGGTTAACCTTAAACAAACTTCACAAAAGCTGGGTAACCTCCAAACTTTGATGCGAGCTTCATGGTCTGGTATCGGGTTTCAGCCCAGAAATGTAGCTCTGGAGCAATAATAGGGCTGAAGATAGAACTTTGTACTGAGCCCACTGCTTTCCTTTGAGCCCTGTAAATTTTTTCTGCTGCCCTTGCTCTCTTATAGCCACCTGTTGTGTCTGGTCATGGAGGTTTAGGCAAAGCTCATCAAGCAAGGTCATCTCTTTGTAAAGTTTTTTGTGATGGCAAGGAAAACATGGTTCTGATTCCTGTCTGGAGCAATAATACAAATAAATAGTAACAACTGCATGTGTCCCTTACAGCTCTAGAGTTAGAATTATGGTAATCAAAATAACATGCAATTAAGGAGAGCTTGAAAAGGCTTTTAAAACCAGGAAGCAAGTCAAGATGCTTTGCTGATGATTTGCTAGTTTGTAGAAATTGGAAGTGGTTGCAAATTGGTTTGCTTTTACCATGAAGTAAAAACTATTTTCCAGTGTGTGTTTGGCTGAATTCATGAAAAGCATCTCAGCATGGCTGGAAATGACCAACAGAAGTTGCTGCCTTTTCTTGCAGCAAATCAGGTAGGTTTACACCTAACGGAGCAACTGTTTGTACATTTCCTCAGGCCTTCTTAACCACCTTCTACCAACCAATTTTTCTTCTTCCTATTGTAGTTGTTATAATCAGGCCTTGATAAGAATTGCTGCCAGAGACATCCAATCAGTCCCATGTTATCATCTGGAAATGATTGAGTCCTTAGGACAGATTGAAGCCATTTTGATAGCATTGATTAGTTCCTTATTTCAAATTGTGCCATTTCACCATTCACTGTTTTAAAATTCTTGCTTCATTTACAAGGATACTTTCTTTTACATTGTAAATAACAGAATACATTTTGTTGTGGGAATCCAAATAAGCTTTGAAGTTTGTGGCTTTGTAATTTGAAATTCACCTGGAGAGCCTATGCTCTCTTGCCAGCTTTAATCAATGCACGATAATCAATTATCATATCAAAGTGTTCAATTACTCCTCAGTGATGAGGTGCTGTAGCTCTTTGGCTTAATTTCCTAGAGGATTCTCAGCACTCACTGCAGCATTGGAGTTATATAGCTGACTGCTTAAAGATGTCTCCTCTGAAAATGAAGCTGGTGCTATTTGAACACCAGCCTCTTCACAGAAAGCAGTGTCGGATGTTTCTTTGACACTGCAAACCACTTCTTTCTACCTAATTTGTGAGCTGAGTGTACCATGTTGTTGCCAGTTCCTAAGAAGGGAATCTGTGTCCATCTGTCTGTGCTTTTATGCTTAGGAGGGATGCTAAGAGTCCTGGTTCCTTCTTTGTGGAGGCTGGAGATGTTTCAGTGTCCTCTTTCCTGCAGTACACTACCCTTCCATTTCCCAGGGTGGAAAGTTAACCACTGACTCTTGGTTCAGTATGAGAAGATCTGTATTTGTGAATTAAGGGTCTCTTCTAAATTCAGAATTGAAGTTTTGTTACTCCATATTGACCTTTTTGGAGTATGTGGAGCTAAAAGAAACCCTGAATAATCTTAATGTTGATATAAACTTCTTCTGCAATCGTTATGTTTTGAATGCCACACAATTTTCAGTGTATCCTTCCTCATGTCCCTGTGACATGGAGAAGTACCAATGTCTCTATTTCACAGAACACTGTTAGTCCCTAAGACTGCTGCTGTTGAATGAAGGGTCCTAAAGGTTGCAGCAGAGGAGGAAAAGGCACCGAAGGCTTCAGAGGCTCTGACTGCTTTGTGTCATGACCACCCTTCCTTCCTTGCTTCTAGAGGCCCTCACTTGTGGTAAACCATTGGCTTAACCTTTCAAGAAACCAGCAACAAGTTTTCCCTTGATTTCAGTTTGCATTAGCTCTGCAGCCTGAATGTTCTCATGGGTTCACTCTCCCAGAATGATATCAAACTACCTGTGGATAAAACTGTGGGTGGATATTGCCATTTTAAATCTCAGAGCATTGCCACAACCAGTTTTCCAGCACTGATCCTATGCCAGGCAAGCCAAGTGGTGTGCTCTAGAAGGGAGAGCTTCTGCTGTGGTCAAAACAGAGGAGGAGGAGAGTGGTGACAATCAGGCAGGGCTGCTGGTACAGGAGCCCTGCTCAGAGCTCTGTCCACCCACCAACCACCCACCCAACCACCCAGCCAACCAGCCAAGTGCTGTGCTGTTGCTTTCCTGCGGGAAACCACGTGCATGTGAACGGGCCAGTGCTCAGTCCTTCATGAGAAAAGAAACAGCTTTTGTATCCAGGAAAGGATAGTGAACAATTGGAGAGGACATGAAGCTGTGTTTGAGTCATGTTTCATCAGGTTGACCAAAGGAGAGCATGACAGACCGAGGTGAGAAGATCCGTAAAAACATAGCAATTATCCTCATCTAAGCTTGCCTATTGAGAAATAATCAAACTTGTGATGAGTCTTGTGACCTGTCAGAGCTCTTAACTGAACGACAGCTGAAGAGATTCACTATAAAAGGGTATAGGCTGCTTCATATTGTTGATTTTTGACCATGAGAGTTCCTAAGGGAAATAGCGTATAGTAATAACATTTAATGGTTTTCTGATGAGCATCTGGTGTTGGGTTTTTTTTTCTTTTAAATTGCACTGAAATTAAAACTGCAGTATTGCACTGAGTCCTCATTTCCTGTTAGGAGAGGAATTATGATACTCTATTGATTGGCAAAGCTGTTTCCTATCCTGCATAAGTCTGGTTAGTGGACCGAAGTTCTCTCGCAGACATAGACGTGCCCTACCACCCCTCTCAGTTCTGAAAGTTTTTCCCTCTAAATTATTCATAGTAAAACCACTGATCCTCAACATTTAGAACAGAGGGGAGAAGGTATAAAATACTCTTATTTCTTTGCATTAATTTATGTGCTATCATATTGAATAAACGGAAATAGCAAGTTAAGCATGTTCAGGAAGCCACATGATGAATATAATTGATGCATTCAGCCTATAGAACATACATATAATAGTCCATTGTAGTTATGGGATTGGCCAGCCAATATTTTTGCCTTGGAGATCATTACTTAAGCAGATGACTCTTGACCCTTTTCTTTTAGTGCTTCGAGAAGTTTTCCAGAAAGTACCCTTTTGTGCCAGTCAGCCTTTAATATCTCCCTCTGAGCAGCCTCAATTTTTCATTTAACTTACTTCTGAACATTAATCTGCTTTTTATCCCAAGGATCTTTATGAAAAATAAATTGGAGCCTTTTCAGAAATGCAATAGCATAGGCTTCTTCCTTACTAGTTAAAAGCTTGTCAAAATGTGGCAACAATATATATGTTGTAAAATAGTGTATTTAACAAAAAATCAAAAATAACAAGGCAATGGAGCAAAGCCGAAGCAGCATGCTGTGTGTTTCTATATGGAAATTCACTTACCTGCACAGTCTTTGGAAGCATAGGAAATGTGATTCATAGCAGGAGATCGAAGAGCAAAGAAACTTACTCTTGGAAAGACAAAGATCTGCATTGACATAACTCTGCAGTTACCATTGGTCCTCATCCCCCTGAGGTGGCTGATGGGCAGAAGAAAGAGAAAGGCTCACAGCCTAAATGGCAAACCTCATTAAAGTATCTGGTTTAAGTAGATGTTGACTCTGGGAAGGAAGAGTGCTGGTTGAGACCTTGAAGATTGAAGTAGTGCATAAAACTGTGTGATTCCTTTTCAATGTTGTTGCGAAAAAAGCAAAGGACATATCAGTGAAGACAGTGGGGTCTGCTGGGGAGAGCTTGCACTGCCCGATGCATGCTGCCCCTGGGGACAGTCAACATCTGAATGATTGTTGGTACCTCTCCCCCCATGAGAGGTACTGGTGTACGCATAGACAAGGAAAGAAAATCCAGGTTTTAATCTGAGTTGGAGTGCTCTTTCAGGACTGCAGATAATGCAGTTTCGGTGTAGCTGAGTGAAGAGGTATTTTTCTCATCAACTACCCCCTTAGAAGGGGAGTGAAGGTAGACTTCTGGAATGAATTATAAAGAAATCCCATGTCCTCCTATAAAACAATAAAAAAGCCTAACGTCAAGGCTAGTGATAAGGGATAATCGGTGATTTGAGAACAAATGTGACTTGGAGCCCCTCTCCCCCCACCCCAGTAATGACTGGTGAAAAGCTCTCTGAAATATGGCTTCACTGAAGCCAAGGTGCCAACAGGTTCCTTCCCATTCGTTTTCTTTCTGATGAGGCCTTTCCCTGCTCAGTGCACATGATGATAGCCACTTTATTAAAAAAACCTACACAAATAATGTCTGCTTTTTCCTTGGTAGGTGAATAATTATTTCTAGTTCTTACTCCTTACATATGTATGACTTATTATTTATAGAGACTTGCAATAAAAATGGGAATGATTTTCCTGACTCGGTAAGTTACAGCTTAAATCAATAAAAGAACAAAGGAGGGGGACGTAAGAAGAGGACATAGGAAAGAGTTTTCTTTAATGAGTCACATGCATGGCTAATAGATGTATCCAGAGAAAAGAGATAAAATACCCCAGATTAATAACTGTGACGTTCTGCTGGCTTATTGCTTTCTAAAGGCCTTACCCTATGTGGACACAGAGCTGGATACAAGATGAAGTAGCTGCACTCCACATTTTAGTCATCCCAGTAATGACGGCAACATCTCTGTTACAAACGCATGTTCTCCAAGGAAAGCAATCCTCTCTCTAGTATTTCCAAGGGAAAAATTAATCGGGTTCACTTCTCAGTGTTGCCTCTGTACATGCTCCTCCATTCTTTGCTTCTCGCTGCTTGACCTTTGTTGAATTAGTCATGTAAAGCAACAAAATGCTGCTTTAAGTTCATAAATCTTGGTCTTCCTATTTTCTTTGAACAGGTCCAGCTGAGAAAGTGAAGAAGAAACCTGTCAGGATGCCATAACAAGCACTGTATTTCAGAAACCCACTGGCCAGAAAACCTAGCTCAAACACGGACTTTGTTTTTGCAAAGCAGGAAACATCGCTTAAATTCATATAGTAAATATTTCTTTGTGTGTCATGGGGAGCTTTCATGTAAATGCAGATTAGCTGGAAATCAGGACAAGGCCTGAACTTTGCTCCCTCGTCGCTATAAAAGCAATTGTCTGGGGTATTTTTCAAGGAAACCGCTCAGATTTTGAGCTAGGCAGAAATATCTTGCAGTTGATCTTGATACTGTGCTCTACAGAGATTAGAGAGAAAGACTTTTAGGCTGGTATTTAAAAATAAGGAAATGGCTTATTTTTAGAGAGAGAGGCGGGCAAAAATCCTGAAGTAGAGAGAACCAGCAGAGGGAAATAGTCCATTACACATATGGGCAAGGAGAAGAGGGACAAAGATGAATGTGGTGTTTATTTCAAGGGAATGAAATCAGAGTGAGGTTAAAAGAAACCCACTAAAGGTTTTATAATTGTAGAGAAGTTCAAAACTGCTGTAAAATGGGTTGATTTTTCCCTATTTTCTTGCTTTATACCAGTGTTAGTCTGGAAAATGCTGTTGCATGTGGCATCTACAGAAGGGTGAAAATCCAGGGAGTCTCAGGGACATCCTTAGTGTTGATGTCTCTGAGGGTTGAGGGCTTTGGGGCTCGGGGAGGGTAGGGGTAGTTTTAGCACTAATCACTTGGATAGATACAGGGCAATGTGCTAGCATTCGCCCATGGCTTTTTCCAGTCCCCTGCCTCACAACACTCCTCCCAGATATTTTGCGAACGTACAGAACAAGCTTTCCCAGAAATAACCTGGGGTGGGGTTGTGTTGGCCCCTCTCTTCCCCCTGTTGCATACCTGGCTGCTCTGCCTTATCCATGGAGGCACTAGAGCCCAGGGGGGAAATGTCTCACCCATGGTGGTGAATTGCTTCAGCCAACGAGCCTGGCAATCTTGTACTTTTATGAACACTGAGCTCACCTTGGATATTAAAAGACAGAAATGCATTAGCTGGGGTGAGCGTGTTGGGTCTCTTCCAAGGCACACTAGTCTGTTGCCTTGCACAGAATGGAAACAATTTGCTGGCAGGAGAGCTGGTAAGCACTCTCTCAAGGAGCTGTGCCACGTGCTCTTCTGTCCCTTCACCTTCAGAGTTGTTCTTTACTCAATATCTTTTGCTCCAGTTTCACCATCTGAGCTTAAATATGGCCTTCTGACATGGAGAATCTGGGTGAGTAGAGCCACATTAGTTGTAAAATCCCTAGGCAATCTTATTTTTTGGCATGAAGGTGGCTGTTACGGCATTGTTTTTATTATTCATCAAAAGGAAACTTTTCAAAGTAAATACATGAAATGCCACATAACATAAGCTCTTCCCAACCGCTGCTTCCTCTCCCTTCTTCTTTTCCCCTACCTCCTATTTTTATAAGTAATCAAGTTGTTACTCCAGAGTCAATTCCAGGTCATCTTTCATTTGCTCAAAATATATCCTTATTGGCAAGCTATTTTCCCATTATTCAGGAACACACATATTGTTTTACTTAAGCTGTGTGCTGTGTTTTATGTTCTCATATAAACGTTATGCCTGGATTATAATAACTAGAGCAAACTGGTTTTAGGGTTTGTTGTTGTTGCTATTTTCTAGGGGGGTGTGTGTGTGTCCCACCTCCCTCCCCCAAAAAAACCAAACCCAGGAGATTAATATTATTATATCTATACTTTGGTATCTTTTCTAGTTCTTAAAGTGACTCAACTTTTAAGTTTCATCTCTAGTAACATAGTTTTCCCCTCTGCTGTGTGAGTTTCCCTAGTCGGGGGAATGATGATAGCTGAGGTGTGGGAAAGATTAAGGGGTAAGCAGCACTGCTTCCAACCCAGGAGGGCAGGAAAGAAGACAAGACAGTGACAAATTCCAGGAATTCATTACCTGCTGTGTAAAAAAAAGTAGCTTTTCTTATCTGTTTTAAACTGTTACTAGTTTCAGGGAGTGTCCCTGTTTCCAGTGTTGTGGCATCTGGTGAAATCTGGTGAATTCTGCATTCACTTACTATTTTCTTGATTTTGGGACCAGATGAAATAGATACTCATATTTACATATTGAGGGCTCAGTGAGGGAAAGCACCTAAGTCCCACTGGCTTCACCATGTTCTTAAATATTTACTGAAGCAATTAACTGCCTTGAGGTCTTGATGCAAAAGAATGCATTTGTAGCAACAAATGCATATTGTTGTTATTAATGTTATCACTATTTCATGCCTGTGCATGCTAACGCTTGATGCGCTACAGAGACATACAACATGCAGAAGAGATGGATTTTCTTCTGTATGGATGACAGAAGACAAAACAGAATTTCCCCTTTATTTTTAGGGTGTCTCTGACAGTGGAAGATCACTGGAGGAAAGTGTGCTGCTGAATTCCCTTCAGCCTTATGGGTTTTGGGTGGGTTTTTTTATATGGTCTTCTATTGCAGAAAGGCATGGTTCTGCCCCCCCACCTGCCCCCATGAAAGTAAGACCACATGCACATCTTAAACTACTCAGTTTGTTAATACTCTGTACTTGTTAATTTGTGAATGACTTGAAGGCACTCAGAGCATTAAAGGAAGTCTCTTCCTGGAAGTTTTTTAAAAGAGACTCTCCTGGATTTTTTTGAAGTTGAGATATTCGTAGTTTGCATGGACTTGTTTCTTCTGAGTAAATGTGTGCTAAATGCTAATGCTGGCATTATAACTGGGTGTCTTATAGTAGGTGTTATGTTTAATTGGCACCCAAGATTCAAGAACAGAGATGATGCATGAACATTTGGGCCATATTAGATGAATTGTTCATAAAAATTTTGGTCTCTTTCATTATTTTAACCTCCAAAGAATAAATCCCCTATAGGATAAATGTTTAATCATTAAAACAAACAGACAAACCAACCAAACTTTTATCATTGTTGGTGGGAAAAGTATGCCTTACACTTTGAAATGCGCATGAGGAACAGTAGGCACACTTGTGGTTGCGAGTAATATTCTGGTTATTTGATGTTTTCAGGAGGAGAGAGAAGAGCTTGGAGTTGAATGGTTTCTCAGGCAGCTTCCTGGCTTGAACTTCAGGATGAACGTCAGGGAAATGTCAGAGTGAATGATGCCAACTAGGACATGTTTGTGTGACCCTTCTCTTCCTCAGACTAATTTAGTTATGCCTTGCTCCACAACCATTCACAAGTTGTTCTTGAAACAGTAGGGGATCCCAGAGAGACAAACTTTGCTCTCTGCCCACCTTGCCCTATTCACCTTCCACATCGCCCCGGGAATATTTACTGCCGTGCCAGTTACAGCCGTGATCGGGGCTGTCTTTAGTGGATGTTGATATTCGAACCAACAAACCAAGAGTCTGGTCTTGATTGCTGATGTCTTTACAATTTGGTTTCCTGTGGCGTGTTTGTACAGATGTAATGGTTGGTATTCCCCTGCTTTTAAATAATCACGACCATACTGGGGGTGGGAGGACAGGACTAATTTGCTGCAAGTTTGCTGGAGGACACCCCACCCCACTCCTGTGGCTTAGCTTCTGTTCAAGTCTCGCTGCCTAACCCACTGCTTGGGGTGGTGACTTCTGTTTCCTTCTGTCCCCCTTCAGAAAGGGTTTGTGATTGTTCATTCCTTTCAGCCCAGTAGAACTGTCATTAGAGCAACTATCGCTTGTAATCACATCTTGTCTGCAGATTGAATGAATGCTGAATGGCACATAGAAAACACCTCCAAGGATAAGGGTTATGTGGAGGGTGTGAATAAATAGCCACCATCTTGGTCCAGGAGGATACTGTCCTGGCTCTCTCTCCTTTCCTGTAGCCAAAGAAACATTCTTTTTTGCGTCTTTATATCCTGCTGACCACTTGCTGCTGTACTTATCCAGAGTTGGTGGAGTACAGCTCAGCCATTGCCCTCCTCTGTGCCACAGCGGAGGAGCAGTGAACACACAGCACCTAGTCGAAGGAGCTGGAAGGACAGATTTTGGCTCTTTTCGCACCCTGCTGTGACACTTGGTCATAGCCAGTGATTTGGGTCACACCTTGATCCCGCTAGGCCAAGCTGCATGAGCTATGCCAAGCAAGCTGCTCTACAGTCAAATGATATTGGGAGTTCCTCTGTCACTCCATCCTTTCTGCCCCAGGCAATGCCCTCACACTTATTTCAAGCTCTTCCTCCCTACACATATGTTTGACAGGCTCAGGAGTGGAGTCAGGAGTGTTTAAATCCTTCGACGTTACGTGTCCAGAAGGACTAGCAGAGCAGCCTGCTCCAAACAGAGCTCCCCCTCAGACTACTTGCGGTCATATCCAAATGGCAGTGGGGAAAAAAAAAAGGCTAATTGTATGCTCTCCAATTTTCTCTATTAGGAAGATCAAAAGAATTGCTGCCTTTACTGGCAAATCTCAAGGATGAATTGTGGCAGCCAGACCAGTACTGGTCTGTGCTGAACTGTAATCACCCAGAATAAATCAGCGCTAATTGCAGTCTGGGGCTGTGATTCCAGAGGGGCTGCTTAAGCACCACACAGTGACCCTGACTGCCCCGCTGGTAAAGCCAGTGGCAAAACTCCCAGGGATCTCAGGAGATGCAGGACTCAGGCTGCACTCTTGCCTGCTTTAAAGTCAAATGCCTTGTTACCTCCCTGCAGAAACAAGAGGGATACAGTGGAGTGGTGAGTACCGTGATCCCACTGTTGGTGCTGCGTAGCTGTCCAAGGGTGTTGTGTGATCCATCGGGAAGGCAATACCTTGGCTTTCTGGCCACAGGAGAACTGCACAGAGGTCTGGTGGCCTTGGAGAAAATGGGGTGGCTGCTGGTTCAGCTTCTTGTCCTTTCGCAGATCTGCCACCCACCCATGAGCAGATCTGCCACCCACCACAGCAGGGGCTGTCTCCTGGCCGCGCGGCTTGCTGTAGCAGCAGGCAGACTGACCATTTCCACCATGGCCAAGCAAATTCTCTTCTGTCTCTCACCTGATTCCTCCTCTTCTGTGCCTCCCTCCAGAGGAAGCGGATGCTACCATATGGGTGATATTATATTATCTTGGCTTAGTCATGTCTGTCACAGGAATGCAGGATCAGGAAAACACGGTGTCCACAATGCAAAAAATATTTCTATTATATCAAATTTGATTTTAATTTCATTATCTCTGAAACAATCCTTGAAACTAATGCAGCTTCAAATATACATGGAATATGTATATATAAACTTCAGATTTTCCTTATAAAGGACAGGCAGGTAAAGAAATTAAAGTCAGTTTAAAGGCCTGATGAGCCTGAAGACCAGACCATTATGAAGAAAGACTTACTGCTATAAAGAGAATCACTTTTTCTTCAGAAAAGCAAGGCAAAGGCTGGGAAAAACATTGGTGCAAAGACACAAATGTGGTCTTCAGGAAAGCAGAGGGGATGGGCCACGTTCCTGCCACTTGCCCCTGGGCAAATGCTGACAAGAACTGCAGGCATGAGTTGAACCAAAACGGCTGTGGTGGGTATGTGGTTTGAGCTGTGGGAGGTGGCAGGGACCTAAGAGAGCAAACCTGGCTGCTCCTTCCCCCATGCACACGAAGCCCAGCAGACTCAGAGGGAAAGATATCCCCCTGCATTAAAATAAGAGGCTGGAAAGCTGAGCAAGTATAGTACCTGAACAGGGGGTGAGGTGGGGGGGCCAGCAGGGCTGGGCTGAAAATGGATGCTCTCTGCCAGGAGCTGTGAGGAGGGTGACCAGGGCTGCATTGCCTCTTCCTGGGACTGGTGTGAGGATCAGGCAATGCCTCCTGCGCCATAGGGGACGGCAGCATGAAGCCAAGCTTTGCCATTGCAAGCTGAAGGCTGGGTGGTGGGTGCCATTTGATCTGTTATTAAAAGAAATTAAAAGCAACCCTCGGTCAGCTATTAAACGTGATGCTGAGAGGCTGACACCAGTCACTCCCGCACTTGACCTCTTCAGAGCCATTTATAAACACTGCCTAACTAATCCTCCCCACACAGCCCGGGAAGGAGAAGGCAGGGATTTTCCCTCCTCTCTCCCACTCCCTTTTTAATAAGAGGAGATGGGAGGTAGGACTCTGCACCTACTTCCTCCAAGTGACAGCAGCCAGGAGTGGGCCTGGCTGTGTCCATCTGATGTCATGGGACATGGCATGGCATGGGATGGCATGGCATGGGGCAGTGTGGCCAAGCAGGGCACAGGTGAGGAACACAGCCTTGGCTTAGGAGAGAGATTTATAAGTAGTACATCATGGTGCTGTTCTTTTTGTATATGATCAAAAATGTCTTGAAGCCAGATGCTCAGCTGGTGTAAATCAGTGGAGCACTACAGATTTATACCAGCTGGAGAGCTTGCCCCTGTGCCCCAGTGGGAAGGGGATGGGGGAAAGGGAGAGAGGCTGTTTCTGGTAACCTCTCCACCAACCTTCCTTCTGGGTAAATATCTCCATATGTTAACAAATGCTAATTAAAACCAAAAGCACAGAAGAGCTCTCAGGATGCATGTGTAACAGGAGCACCCCAGGATCCTGCACTGCTGTAATCTTTCTCCTCCCCCTAGATCTCACCTTTTATTTGGTGTTGCACCTCCCTGACTGATATTTAACCTTGCTCCTGGTGATCTTTCTTGGAGTTCTGCCATGCATGCAGTATTGCTCTGATGGGTGTAGGACTGGTGTTTAGAACACCTGGGGGCAACGCCAGATGTTTCACTGGTCAAGAGGGAAAATATCTTTTGTTGTGGTGTGTCTTGAAGTCCTAAATAACTGTGCTCATCAATCAGAAACTTTATGAGAAGGAATTCTGAAAATGCCACTTTCTTCTTGGCCTCCAGGTGACCACCACCTTCTCTGTGGACTGGGATAGCTCTGACTGTGATTGTTTCTGGGGGACAAAGGTATTATGCTTAAGCAAAACAAGACAACCAAACAAAAAAAGAATACCCGTGATGTTTTATAGATAATAAGACATAAGCACAATTTTGCCCTTGAGGTGAGGAGGCAGTTTCAGAAGTGGATGTTCAAAATATCTGTTTGTACAAGGGCTAGGGTATCTCCAGGGGAGGTTGTACATTGGAGATGTTGAGCTGGTATTAAAGAGTGACATTTTCAAAGTGATGGATAGGATTTAGGATCTGATTCCTGAACTGCCAATAATGTGAGTTGCACTGTTGTGAAGATGTGGGCAAAAATATATTACATAGTCTCAATGCATCATTTCATAGCCAAAACTTTCTGGGGAAGATTCAAGCATATATGATGTGTTTCCACAGAGACCATAGCCCTTCACAAAGGGGCCCATGCATTGATTAGTGAGTCACTCTTCTACTCAAAAGCCTAAGGATTTATTAATTTTTTAAAAAAGTTGTCATTATTTGCATTTGATAGAGCTGCCTTATGTGTTTGTATGAGAAATAGACCCAAGAGAATTGCAGTATATTATAATGGCAGTGTAAGAGAGGTACATGTGTTCAAATATAACAAAGAGCCTCTCTTTAGTTCTCAGTTAAGAGCATGTTCCTGCTGTCTTTAAGACAGTGGCAAAAATCCTGTTGACTTCTTGTAGGTCAGAAGTCAGTACAAAATAGTATTTCTCCACCCCATCAAGGCATCCTAATATTTTTGCAGTAGTAGAAAGGTGGTATAGGCAAGAAAATAAGGGTGAGTTTTAAAGAACCAGTCTAGCATTTGGGCTGCACACAAAATGAATGTAATGTAGGTACTCCAAAAAATGTGGAGAGAAAGTGCTGCATATAGCTCAACTTGCCCAGAAATACCCAAAAGATGATACTACTTTAACTTCTGTATGTTTTCTCATTAGTTTTCACAGCCTTCATTTTACTGATCTATTTGCTTTGGATATGTTTATGGAGATTGCTGTCTATTACTCCAGGTCTAGCTTTTGCCTCAAGTGACACTTACGATGAGCAAATTAGCACTGAAGCTAAATTTGTTTTGTTGTGATGGCTCTGCAGCAGGTACAGCTTTTGTAAACAGATGTTGCAATAGAGGTAGGTTTTTTCCATCACTCCAGATCTCTTGAAAATGAAAGTGTTCAGGTAAGGAACTGGTTGAGAGACAAAAGAAACACTGTTAAATGAGAAGTATTCTCACATTGTCTCTTCTTAGAAATTCTTCACTTATAATCACTGTCCCTTTTCTAGAAATTTTGGCTGAAATTACACCACTGTAATTCCTTTTCTTTATTCTTCATTGAATTCCATTTCATCCACACTATCTATAACTCAAGTGGCTAACAAATACTGCAGAAACAACTTTTGAAATTCTGTATTTATAGACAAGTGTCAGTCAAATCTTCAAAATAGATTTGTTTATTTGTTTTTAACGCAATTCTTCCAACATTTCTATACTGTATGTTTCATTTGTGAAAATACTCTGAGCCTGACCTACAGGCAAACCCTTTATTATGGTGGCTCTTGAGAAGCTGAAAGACCTGTTGCAGATGCACACTGGCTGGAGCTTTCTTAACCTGCTGCATGAGTAGCGTAGCCCCATTTCTTTTGCCTCACTATCCTACCTTCTATGACTGAAAGGCTGGTCAATCTCTTTTTTTCACCTGCTGCTGAGTGTTTAGTAACACTGATGTCCATTTTCAAATCCCTGTGAAATATAATGATCTACGAATGCTGTATCCTTCTAAAAGGTACACGTGAGATGTCTTCAGCTGGGAAATGGCAGCAGTATATGCAGCAGGTATATGCAGCAGTATATGCCTAACTTCTCTGGCCTGTTTTATATAGCCTCTCTCCTGTTATCTGCTGGATGGTTTGGTAGCATATGCACATATTACTTCCCTGGCTTGGTCAAAGCCTCCCAGAAATGTACTTCTCTCTACAGCATCTAATTTTGCTATGGGCATTAATTTTTCCTATTGTATTTTTTGTCTGGGTGGGTCACAGGGCTGTGGAGCAGCCATCTGCCAGGAATCAGTGAAATCTGCAAGTGTATTATTCCACACTTTCCACCCAGGCCTCAATGAATGGCATGTGGAGCAGTGTGGCTGTAAGGTGGGCTGGGGTATGACAGTAGACAGATTGCACCTCGTTTTGGATTCTGTCCAGTTTTGGATAGTGCCATGACTGAGGTGAAAGAACCCATGTTGGTGATCTAGCTGAAACATGTGTTCCTGGTTTTTAGCTGCAGTTGCTCTGGAGGCTTGGAAAGCAGTGATGTTGGCAAAGAGGAAGCATTCACATTGCAGTTGCTGTCAGGCTCTACAAGTCAAAGCACTGAGGAATTAAAAACGCACCTACAACCACAATGGAAATGATGCTGAAGTCAAACCATGGGTACCATGCAGGTCAGGGCTGGCACCGATGGTCCTATCCACACGTCACTGCTATCTCTGGTAGAGGGGAAGTTGTCACCACCAAAGTCTGAGCGCTCTGTATTACTGCAAGGTGTTACACTTTCAGGAGATGATAAACAATCTCCAAGATGCATCATGAGCAGCACAGCCTTTGTTAGACCTCATCTTGGCATCGATACCCCACCAATGCTGAAATAATGATGAACAAAGATATGCATTATTTCCATACTGTGTCTCTTCAGGTTGTGGGCAAGGTCCTGTTTTGTGATCCTGCCTGCTCCTGAACACTTCAGCAGCCATGGGGCTGGCACAAGTGATGAAGAAAGAGGATTATTTGAAACAAATCACCTAAACCTAATCTGTGGACAAACCCTTCTTACTGCTTTGAGCTGTGGCTGGTAGAAACGGGCGACAAACACTAATCTAGTGTTCGTCAGCAAAATTTTGGTGAACAAATGGTAATGGACTTCACCCTAGGCTTGCATCCTAAGCCAATTTGCTGTGCAGATAAAAGCAGCCCTTTCAAGCTGTTCCATTGGGTTTTAAAAGCAAAACTGAGAAGGCTTCACTAGAGAACTTGATCTCTTGTAGTGTTTATTCTCACCAACCAAGAGCAGCAATTAATATCTCTTTCAGATGGTGAGAATCTCTTTCAGATGGTGAGAATAAACAGTCTTGTAGACATGCAGAGGAAATGGAAATGACATATGAATTTTAATTAACCTACTTCTCCTCAGCTTTGCTGCATAGTGCCAAAATATAGTGATATGGATCCTTCAGTTACATAGCCTGGCATCTTCCTGGGCTGCTGGCTTTATCTGAAAGCAGGTAAGTTTCACGTGTATACCTGAGATCCAAGTGTTTCTTGTGGGTTGATTATCAGAAAGGTGCCTGAACTGCTAGTGCTTTTGCTATATCTGCATATATCCTGATGTTTTGAAGATATCCTTGTTTTTAAACACAACCATATGATCAAGAAATCTCTAAATGATGTAATTTATTGTGATACCTCTGACCATAGCTCTCATTGCAGTCTCAAGCAGTGCTTGGTCTTCCCTGAATGCGTGTGCGTTGATATAAAACAGTATGGCAGAAAATCTGATGTCATCTGCAGCTGCCGCGCTGTATTTCAAAGGAGAAGGCATTAACCCTTTCTAGCAAAATCCCTCCTGTGAAGGACAAATGTCTTCTTGTCCAAACAGCATACTCAGCCTAATTATTTACGTCTGTACCCACTTGCCGGCCCCAGTTCCCACTGGCACTGCTCCATGGAAGTCAGAGAAGCTGTAATTCTCACTGCTGGCAGCAGATAATTTTGACCCTTTTCCTTGGACTATGCTTTATTTTATCAATTTCATCTCCTCTGACATCTGGTACCATGAAAGCACTCAGCCACAGACATGGAGTTTCTATAAATATATTTCTCCCATAAGGAGATTGGCAGCATTCAAGTCACAGTGTTTCAGTGCCGTGTGGGAGGAGGGAGGAACAAGGTGAGGAGGGAGGCAAGGTGTCTTATTTCCCCTCTCACCTCCTTCATCTCAAGTCCTGATGTCCTCCAGGATGTGTTTTTAGTGTTAATGGCAAAGGTGCTCCAAAGCGGAGGTAAATATGGGCCCCAGATGTGCTAATTCAGCTTGGGCCAGGCAGGGGAAATGCATATGTTATCTCACTTACCAGGGCGTAGCTCTGACAGTTTGAGTTTAGGCTAAATCTCTGCTTCTGTATTTCTGCCCTCGCCCCCATCCCCTGGCCCAGGTTGGGCATTCCATGCCCCCAGCTCTGTGGCACTGGCACAGGTCTAACCTGGGGGAGCATCAGTGGTACTTGCAATGGCTCATCTGCCCCTTGAGCACTCTGAACAGCCTCTTGCCAGCTCTGACCGTGGTTGCTGCAAGGGGAGGAGGCTGGCGGAGGCATAAAATGAAACAAGACAGTGCACTGGGGTGGGCAGCCAGTCAGCTGCGATGCGTCCTGCCTTTAACCTGCTTTGAAGGTTGTGTAAATTGAAGGGGAAAAAAATTGCTATCCCTTTCCGTATACCGCTTCCTGTGTAGACAGTTGGTCTCATGGCTAACTAGAGGTACCAAACTTGTCATTGTGTGAGAGGTCTAGGTATATATAATATGTATCTCTCTCATAAAAGGCGAGGAGCTTACCCTTCCTTTTGTTCCTCAGAATAGTGCCCAGAATATGATACTGCAGCTTGTGCTTCTGTACTATTGATTTACTGCTTGATTATAATGACTTTTCATAACACAAGTGTTATTAAAGACTTGTTAATCTTGCTTAAGGATCATATTCCTCAAAATGTTTGAGCAAAATGCGTTGCGTTTATCTTTAAGTACGTATTTAAATAAACTCAAATGACTTGCTGGATCAAGGTTTTAATTACCAGTCGCTCTTGTTAGCACAGAGTCTGTGGCTTTCACGTTCTTACACTATTTCTGAAGTTTTACTGAAGCCCTACTACCCTTCCAGTGTTTCCCTCTCATCCCTTCTCTCTCTCTCTCTCTCTGTCTTTCTCAATCCCAATGCAAAGAGGACAAATACCTTCTGAAGTAGCTTGCCTCAAAGCTAAGTGGATTTTGCTGAGGTTTTTAAGGGAGCTGTTCTATGGGAGATTAACAGCCCTCCTTGCCAATTAGTACAGAAAATACCTTTCAGCATATGGGACATTGACGGGTGAGTGCTGTGTGCACCAGGCATGTGGTCTTTGTTATTAAACATCTATGTTTGGCCAGTGTCTAGAGGTGGTGAGCAGCTTAGGGTCCCGTTGTCCAGGGGAATTTGGAAACACAAAGGATGTCCCCACTCCAAAGCAGACATTACACGGTGTCTTCAGTTGTTCATACAACAATAGCAATATCTTCAACAGCATTATCTACTAAGTTTTTGTGCTGTCATTATTTACTTTATACATATTGGGGGGATGGTGGGTGTTTTTAGATGACAATACACCTCGAGATACTTCACAAGCGTAAGCAATTATTTCTACTACTGCCACCTGTGAAAGCTTATGTGCAGAAGGAGATGCTGAACTCAGGTTTTCTACCTGTAGTGCTTTAACTGTGAGCAGGACTGAGTCTTAACAGCCCTATCCAAAGCTCTCTGATGTGAAAAGAAAGACATCTGCAACCTAGTACAATGAAATGCTCTGCTGAAATACTTGCACTGAGGCCTGGACTGTATCTAATCTTTGCAGTTTAACTGAGTTCAAAACCTGATTTTAGCTCAAGTATGAAAAGCCTGGCAGGTGACCTCTTCTGTTAAATCCGGTCCTATGTTCAGCTTAAGTTTGCAGTAGTCCAGACTCAGAGCACATACCCTTTAACTGGGACTTGGCCATTTTGAAGAACTGTAGAAAACTGTATGAGAAACTCCGAATAAGTCTGAAGCCCCTTCCCTCCTTGTAATGTTTGAATTTGGCTTTCTCTCTTGAAAACTTCACAAAGTCTTTTCAAGTCAGGATCACATACTTAAAGAATATTAGGGAAAGTTACATAAAAGTAGTTGATGAAAGGCATACAGGCATCTCTTAGTTTTGCACGGTGCTCTATGAGAGCCTGCATGCCAGCCACCACTGCAGAGCAGCTGATGTGCTCTACATTTACACCTTTGTGTGGGAAATGCACAAACTGCTTTGTGGTATCCTGCTTATTTCTGTCCATAATCTGACTGTGATTTCTTTTTTTTAAATTTTATTTTTCATTTTAGTTACATTGGTGTGAAAATGTGTGTTAATTTTGTTCAAGGTGGGGAGGTATTGGTTCTGTTAAACCAGAACAAACTATTTGGACAGACATACACAAGTTCGCCATCAATTTGATGTTGGACCAATTTAACCTTCAGTGCAGATTTCTTTGGCTTCGGCTGGAGTAGCTTTGTGAACAAAGACCCTGTGCTGCCTTAAACCTGCCATGGGCAAGTTTGGTCTCCTTGCCATGGGCAAGTTTGGTCTCCTAAAAGGCGTAGTGATTCTCCTTAGAATGTGACTAACAGTGGCTTTCACTATGTTATAGCAAAGTGACCAAATTAAACTAGGACCAGTTGTGATTAGGAAAGGCCTGGGGAAGACAGGAACAGCAAGAGTTTGTTCATGGGTCTAAAGTAAAAATGAAGCCCTCTGGGTTGAGCTGTGTGATATGAAGCCAGTAGTGAGTATTGGAGTAGTGACTCGCATCACTATGTTTTATTAGTACCCTAACTCACCATCCATTTAGCCGGGCAGTCAGAATAACCACAGGTGGTTTTTACTGCCTCTGGGTAGCGGAGGTATGAACACCTGTCATATTTAAGCTAGGGAATTCCTCCTGTTTGATTGCCACTGGTGGAAAATTCCCGATGAGAGATTTCCCTCCTTTGCACTCTGGACCTCCAGGGTCTGGAAACCAAACACTCTTTTTTCTGATTTTTTTTCTCTCTCATAGTGCCAACATTGAAATATTTTTTTCCCCACCACAGGGTGTTTTTTGATGTTGTTGTTGATGATTGTTTTCATTTTTGGTGTTTTCTTTTATGGCTTTGAGTCAGCTGTCTTAAAAGAGGAAGATTTGACCATCTGGTTCTGGGAACAATCAGCATCCAAGAGGCATGGCTGGTTTGCACATCATTCCAGGCCTGGTTAAAATAACCAGAACCATCATCTTTAGAAAATAAGATGCACCAGATGTAAAACAACTTGGAGCTCTGTGAAGAGAGGGTAAAGTTTATGCAGCACTTGAGAGAAATCTAGGGATTAACGGAGTGGTGTTATAAAATGAAATTCTAGTATAAGTTACTTCTGATGCCTTATCTTGAAAGGGAAAGAATGGAGGAAACAAAACCCAGCTAAAAACCCACGGGAAAACAGTACTCTGAAAACTGTGGGCTCAGCATCAGAGAAGCTTTCTTCCTATTTTTTAATATAATTTTTTCTCCCAATATGTTGGCTCTGTAGGTGTGGTATACAAATCACCCCTCCAACAGGGAAGGAGTACATTCTCTGAGCTGGCCATGAATTGCCATACACAAGAAAGCGTAATTAGAGTGAGCCATCAGAAAGACCTGAACAGTCCCT
>NW_010243021.1:6155-6497 GCF_000690775.1 Eurypyga helias | reverse complement strand
TATGTGGGGATGTAGTTTTATTTCTGCTTTCTTTTTTCTACCCTCTTTTTTTTTTAAATTTTTTTAAGGTCAGTGTATCTCCCAGAGTCTCTTGTGAACCTGAGGCTTGTGTGCTCGCTTCATCTTTTTTATTCTTTCTTTCTTTTTTTATGTGACAAACTTTAACCCTTCTTTTTACCCTCTCTCTTTCCTTCCAAGTAGCCTTTACCCTGCTTGTGTGAGCAGCTGACAAAGGGAATAAGCAATTTCTTAGCCTTTCAGTGCTGAACTGCTTCTGTTTTTGTGAGTGGCCTTTGCACCTGTTGTGATAAGCAGAGCTCCCTTCACAGTAGCACTGAAAGG
>NW_010243021.1:5601-6116 GCF_000690775.1 Eurypyga helias | reverse complement strand
CCCCCCCCCTTTAAACTTAGTCTTTCTTTCAGTGAATACCAATAATTAGGGAAAAGGCTTGAGTCCACAGTGGATTCTTTAGGCTGACAAAACCTAGTATTTATATAGATTAAAATGAACAGGGAGCCGAGGCACCTTTCTCATCGGCTGCTTGGTGAGAACCGTCTGGAGCAGGCTCGTTGCAGGAGCAGAACAGGAATACCAGTTCACTTTTAACTAAATTTGGCTTTACCCCACCCAGCCTTGTTTGTCCTGTTTATACCTCCAAACCACGCTCTCCTTGTGTCAACTTGCCTCATCATGTGTGACAAAGTGTACAAATCACGTGCGCTGGTGAGAGAAAAAACCCCATAAATCCCTGCTATTTAGCCTTTTTAAAAAATGTGCGTTCTGATGTGCTCTTTAATATGTCCCTTCTCTCTTTAATTTGTGGAACACTTGTAGCTGTGGAGCTTCATTTGCTGAGGTTTGGTTTGCGGGGAGCTGCGCTCATGCGCTTCACTGGTGAGGGGCGT
>NW_010243021.1:0-5581 GCF_000690775.1 Eurypyga helias | reverse complement strand
GGCGGGTGTGCCAACTCCAAGCCAAGGGGTCCCTGAGCACTTGCGGAAGGGTGATGAGTGCCTTCAGCAGCTGACCCTTAGCACAGGTCTGAAAAAAGGCACTGTGGACGAAAAAAAAGAGAGTGGAAAGGCTACCCAGCTGCTCACACAATGCAAAAGAAGGCCTTGGCTGCTGTTCAAAGCCGCTCTGAGTGAGTGTTTCAATTTAATTCTAAATTAAAAGCAGCCAGTGTTGTATAGCACAGGGAAAAGATTATGTATTAATGCTTTTTCCCCCTGACATAATCCTAATGATCGCACTAAAATAAATAAAAGTTAAGCCTTCTTCCTCTCTTTCCCCCGTTGCTATATTATGCTGTGGCGAGCAGCCAGGATTTTGTAGGTGAAAAGAAGACGGGAGAGGTCCCAAAACTGCCAGACCGAGAGGGGGATCGTGCACCGCCTAGCTCTGCTTCGGCTTTCTCCCTCCTCCCTCACTGCTGGCATGCTTTACTTCAGGGTCCTGTTGAGGACAGTAAGAGTAGCAGCGCTACTCAGTAAGAGAAGCAGCGCTTTAGCAAAAAGGATGCAGCTGAAGTTGCCAACAGAAGGAAGGGGGGGACCCCGCAGCGCTGACTTACTAACGTGTGTGTGCGGGGGACACCTGACTGCTCCTCCAGAAACCCCCTTGTTCGCTTCTGTGGGAGTGGGTGAGTGACACTATGCCACACCATCGTTGGGAAACATCCGTCTTCTCAAGAGCAGGCAGTGACAAGTGACACCTCTCAGGGAGCTATGTGGTCACATTTCAGTGGGCCAGGGGGAATTGCCCTCTTTGGTGGAGGGGTAATGAGATCTAGGCACAGCAGCCTGTGTCTGCGGAGCTGGGCCCAGCTCCAGCGAGCCTGGGGGGCAGGCAACCCTTGGTCAGCCTGCCTAGTACCCAAAAAGCACCTCTGTGGCCAAATTCACACTCTAGGTGCAATGTCATCTAGGATGTGGAAGACAGAAGAAGCAAAGTCAGAGACCAGGTACCACGACATTGTTTCAGCACTTGCCAAGCGGTTGACTACTTGGCGTGTGCCTAGAGTATCCCATATTCCCATGACTCCCATCCAACATCCTGAGTCCCTCTCCTGATGGCCAGGTAGGAATCATAGAATCACAGAATGGTTAGGGCTGGAAAGGACCTTAAAGATCATCTAGTTCCAACCCCCCTGCCATGGGCAGGGACACCTTGCACTAGACCAGGTTGCTCAGAGCCACATCCAGCCTGGCCTTGAAGAGGGGTCCCCGTTGACAGGGCAGAGCACTTGCTAGCATGCTTGGGATGAGGGATGCTCTTCTCTGCTCTGGCCATGCCAGTGGTCCTTTTGGTGGGTGCTCCTCAGCTGCTGTGAAGCTGGAACGCTCGAATGTAAATCCACAGGTTAAGAGCATCTAAGCAAGCAGGGAAATGGGGAACATAATGTTTAAGCTGGTGCATGGGTTGTGTCCCTCCTGCTCTTCTTGCAGAGTCATAAATAGGGAGAAGAATTTAACTTTGGTGGCTATTTCACAGATTTCTGTTCTCCCCGCCCTTCCTCCTTTCCTGATTTGATGTGGCAGGGTCTGATGTTGTGTCCTTGCTCATCTGTGCCTGTCCTGTGTTTTCTTTGGGATACAGGAGAACTGTTTGAATTATTTTAATTGGCAAATGCTTTGTTCGAATAGTAGCCAGACCCAGATTCTCTTGGGTGCCTGGTCCTTGTGCCAAACTGCAGTCCCATACAGCTCCTACCCTGGGTGTCTGCACACCTCCTGCTGCCTCCCTGCCTGGCTGGAGGTATTCTCCTGGTGTACACACTGAAGTATGGATCATGCTGCGAAATTAGAGGAAGGTTATGGCAGAAGCAGAAAATTATATTTCTTAGCTTCTGATACTAATCCATAAGCCACAAGCTTTCACTTTTTAAAATGTATGTCAATAGTGATCTTCATGAATTCCTCATGCATTTTCTGCCTGCTGGTCAAGGAGAAATAAGTACTAGTTACCAGCCTTGGAGACATCAGCATCTAAATAAAATTTGCCTTCTGATTAGAAGTGCTTTCTTTGGGAGAATATTCCCTGCCAGGGCTAAACACCAGGGCAAATGTCACAAAGAAACCCACGCTATCCTTGGCCAAATGTATGGGAAGGGGTGTCCAACTGTGCAGCTCTCTTTGGAGGATCTGGGACTTAAATAGAAACTATATCCTAGAAAACTTAATGAGGATTCATAAAACCTGGGTATATATTTAGAAAATCTAGTGAACTTGCCTTCAGCTTGAAACAAGGAGGTACCATATAAACCCCAGAATATTTCTGCAGCTTGTCCTAGAATAAGAAAGCAAGGGCCAAAATGATACAAAAGTAGAAAAACGTTTCTATCACAGATGAGGCTATTCTTGGCACGTCTGCGGATTGATGGCTCTGCTTTCTGTCACGGAGGACTGTCTGTGATGTGCATTTGATTAAAGCTCAACGAGCATTTACATACAGAGTTCTATGAGTGTATTTCCGAGGCTGCTAAGCCTCGATTGCTGTTTAATAGAATACGCTGCAGAATCAGCATAACCAGGGTCCAAAATTCCTGGGCAGCATCCAAACCTGCCCCTGGTGGCATGGTGGGGCATGGGAAAGTGACTACTTCAGTTGGGAATGGGGAGATGACAGGCGCTAACTCTGAGAACAGAGAAATGGACATATAGATTTGGTTTGATGGTGGAGGGGCAGGGAGGGGGGAATAAACCATGTCTCTTCCTTCCTGCCCACCTTATCTTTAATTTAAGGCTGATAGATTGATTACCATTTGTTATAGTAAGTCCATATGTGTACAGATCCAATGGCAGGATTAGGTTCCTCCTCCTTTGTTATTTGAAGTCAATTGCAGTTCATTAAATCTCCCTCATCAGTTCCACCACCTGCTCCTCTTCCTTCCCTGACCCAAAGTCTCATGCCCATTTACCCTCTTTCCTTTGTTTTCTGTTTGTTTCTCTTTTAATTACATCTCTTGATCTTTTCCCCATCAATTATTTTGAGGAGAGAATTGGTCAGGAAACATCAATGAAAATTAAATTGTGGTTATGAATAGAAACAAAGAAATGTTTGGGGGATCTTTTTTCTTCGTTTTCTGAATGGCTCTGGACTTGTGCTCGAGATCCCAGCATACCATTTTCCCAGGGCATGAGGCAGCATGGGGACAGGGTCCATCCTTCCTTACTCACCTCTGCAAACGTTCAGTGAAAGATTTAACAGGCTACCTCAGGGCTCGGTGGAAGTTTTCAGTTCTTCCTGATCTCACTTTTGTCAATGTCAGACCTTGGCTGCATGCATGTGGAAAACCCAGGACCCACAGCAAATTCAATATGGAGATGAAGACTGAGTTCTTCCCTTGGCTTTGCGTGCAGAACCAGGCAGCTGGATCGCAGAACAGAGCTCTTTGCAGGACAACATTCACCTCTGGTTGCAGCTGAGTGAAATTGCTAGATGGATTTAATCAGCTGGATTTATGATGAATAGGTATTGCAGCCTCTTCTTGTGACCCCAGCCAAGATGAAGGCAGTAGTGGGTTGGTGCTCTGCCGAGATGGGCTCAACAACCCCACCGCAGGTTGCACTGCGATGGGTTAGCAGTCTGTACAGGCTCTGCTGTCAAGGCCCAGGGGGATGGGAGTAGCCAGAAACAGCTGAAGGAAGGAGTGGTAACACATTAAAAGCATTTGAGCGCTTGTCTGACCAGAGCTCTGTACCTCTCTCGGAAAACAGTGTTTGAAAACATGCAGCTTTTTCACTCAGGTGAGGAGGCAAGTCTTGATCTGGTTGTGTGGAGCACCCTCCGGCATGTTGGATTGGGGGAGCAGTGCAAAAAGAAAGGCACGTGGAGGAGAATGTACTTTTTCTGCTGTTGGTAGACAAGCCTTAGAACAGCCTTAGACCAAGCTCTGCAGTTTAACCAGCTGTTTGGCAGGCCCAGACTCATCCCTTTACTGTTTTTTCCCCTGGGTCACTAGAAATCCTCTTTCTCACACCCATCTCCTTGCCTTGCAATCATCTGTGCTGCCTATTTGCAACAGAAAAACACAGGCACATAGGTTTAGATGTTTAATCCCTGAATGGAAGAATAACTGCAGAAACCAGGTGGCAATCTTCAAGTTTTATGCCCATTCTCTGGGATCAAGGTGTAAAGAAATCCATATGTTCATGTTCATAGGTGCATATGGACAACCAAACCTTGTGTCTCACTTAACTACCCGCTTACACTTCTCTAGGTGCTGCCCTTGACTTGTCAAAGGGCTGTAACACATCCATGTGCTGGGGTAACTGTAGTGCCTTGATCTGTCTGTTTTTATCATGTTTTTAACAGTTTATTGACAAGTTCATCCTGCATCACAGTGCCAACAGAAGGGCTAGTTTTATTTGAAGTATTTTGCATACTGGCAGTGCTTATCCTAGGCAGTGGGGAAGATGATCAGGTGACTCTAAGATGAACAAAAGTCCATCGCTTGAGTTCACTTCGGATAAGCAGTCGGTGGCCTGGGCGCTTTAGCTGAATTACATTTAAACCTCATAAATTTGCACATGGCTGGGAAGCCAGGAGAGGGTCTATTTTCTAGGGACCTTGGTGTGCGTTGCCGTTCCCCGATGCGTCATGTGGTAACAGCTTTCTCCTGCTGTTTCAGTGCTCTTGATTTTGTCCCTGATGGCAACTTGGCAGCAGCATGGCAGGCCAAGGGAAGCAGCCTTGAAGCCCAAGCGTACGCTTCATCCGGAGGGGAGTGAAGGAGAGGAGGTGCAGGTCTGACAGCCTGTCTCCTCACACTGGCCAAAATATAAAGATGGGCAAACTAGAAGGTGGCTGGCAGACTTGTTTGTTTTTTTCTAAACAGATCCCGGGAAAACAGTTGACAGGAGGCGGAGAGAGCCCAGCTGAAGAATCTCAAAACGAGCATCCCCTTTCTGGGCTTAGCTGCCAGGGCAGAGTAATGCTCCCTTACTGTAGGGCTGGCAGGTCAGGACTGGTGGATCAGATAATTTATAAGTGACTTTCTATTATTTTCCTGGGTTTTGAAACAAATTTGTGATTGTCATGAGCAAAGTTCAGATTTGGGTTGGGCTTGTTTGCAGAGCACCCCTCTGGGGTGCAACAGTAAATCACTGCAAGAGTATGGTAATGGGATTAGCCTGTGGTGTGACCCCTGCTGAGTAAACAGGACTGGGAGAAGCTTTGTATCCCTGGCCCAGGCACCAAGTTCTTCTGCACTGTGTGCTGAAAGGGCTTCACCTCATCTGGAGGCTTACGATGTAGTGGCATTCGAAGTTACTACTCCTAGGGAGTCCCAAAAGCCAGAAGGTTCTACTCCTCCAGTTTAGGCAGTGCTGTCATCAGGTTCAATCCTTCCCAGGCGCAGATTAGGTGCAACTATGTACAATCTTGGTTTTCATACTAGGCTAATAACGCAGTAGACTTTAAATGAAAAGGCCTGTTTGTTTCCAGAAACTCACATTTGGTTTCCTTTTTGCCCAAAGATGGAAAGGGTCTAAGATAATATATAATACTACAGATAAAATACTATTATATATT
>NW_010243020.1:32826-39706 GCF_000690775.1 Eurypyga helias | reverse complement strand
ACCCAAACCACTCTGATTCTGTGATTCTACATCAGGAAAAGAGCTGCTTTCTGCAAGCTTCAAGAGGAGTCAAGTCTTGCTTGTAAGGAGTAGGAAGGAGTAGGGGTTTGTATTGTTCTTAGAGACATCATAAACTTGTGCAGTCACTTCTAAGTAGATTTAAGTACTGGGAAGATAAATTCATCTATGAAGTAGTGAAAGGAAACAGCAAATAATTAGAAGGGATGTGTTATTTCAGACTTAATGCATTCTGTCATCACGAGTGCAACTTTATTTCAGGAAAAGTGATGCACTAGACTTTACTGGATTAGTAGAATACATACCCAATGTCACCTGTGCCTCAGCATGGGTCAGTGTTACTTTTTTGTGGCAGCTTCATTAATTTTAAGCACATCAGTCTTCAACACAAGGCCAAATTTATCTTTGCCAGCTACTTGTGCAGGGGTTTGGAGAGAATATTTTTCTCTTTGTGGTCTTTTGTTCTGGATTGATATAACTTCCAGGATAACGGTAGCAGCTCAAAATTAATGTTGTGGAAAAATGTTTCTCGGTACTACTCCATACTGCCTAGTAATGTCATCTTTTATTCAAAGATTTTAAAATACAGTACAAGCTGTAATCAGCATTAGTCTCAAAACAGCATTACAGTAATTGAGTACAGTCCTGACTTTAAAAGACCCAGGTTATGTAGGCTATTTCTCCTGAGATGCTGGTAATGCGAATTTTAAGGATGGAGGGGTTGCTGTTATTCATAGGCCTCAATTAAGATCAGGAGGATGAAGAAAGCGTTCCCTCCTAGAGCTGAGGCTTGATGGCAGTGTCTGCAGCAGGACGTAATTCCCTAGCTCCAAGAAGAGCAGGCCGTGCCGTCTGTTGCAGCAGCTTTGCCGCAGAGGCTGTAGTCTCCCACAAAGAGATTATAATGAGCAGCTTGGATGGGCAGCTTCTTGAACTGCCGTCTGTTTCCATGCGATTGTGTGACTGTGCCCTAAATTTAAGGATGAAGGGGTCCTGTCACGTGGCATTCATGCTCCTGACGTATCGGTTGTTTACAAATAATGTAGGGGAGAATCAGAAGATTCCTCTGAGTTTTGGAATAGAAATAGCCATGAAAATAGGAGCTGATAATAGAGATGGGTATGGGGAAGAAGGGAGTAATTTAGGCTGTTAGAAGGCTGTGTCTTGAAGCTGTGACTTTTTCACAAGACAGTTGAGGAAGGGCTCCTGCTTTTAAAAACCTTTTTAGGTGTGTGTGAAGTCGACTTCACGATGAAGGACTCTAATGATGTAACTTCAAGCCCCTTCTCTTGTGATTTGTCAGATGCTGTCCAAAATCAGTCCTCTTTCCGTTTTATGAGCAACACAGTTGTTTTCCCATGGAGCGCTCTCTCAAAGGCTGGTTGTTTTCTACCATGATCTCGGAAGACTTAGAAGATTTTCTCAGTGCTGTAGCTCTAAGCTGGAGTTGGCAAGTTAGGTGTTGGAAGGGAATCTGAGAGACTTGAGACCTTTCTAGATGTCATCCTAAAAATCAGTTAAATAGTTAATTGTAGTTCTTGTGAAGTGTTTTGAAATCTGCAAATAAATACAGTTCATTAAAGTTGGTAATTAAGCATGATACAGAGCAGTTATGAGGATCCTGCAAGGAAATGCACTGCCTCCTACTTCTTGGTTTTTTGAGTGTGTTTCAATTTTTTGTTGTATTTCGTTATTGTAGTAGTTTTGCATGCAATTAATTGAGACAGTTAAATACTACAGTTAACTTAGTTTCTTGGCTGCTTCTCCCTTCATTCTTTCTAGAGCTTCGTTCTCTCTAGAGCTGACTCTATAAAGTACTTGACAAAGTAGAAATCAAAATCAAATGGAAAATAAGGTGATTATTTGGTTTTGAAGAGGGAAAAAAAAAGGATGATAGCAATTTTTACCTAAGTAAACTCTTGAAATTTGTTGTAGGCTCTTGATGTGAAAGATACAATAGTTCATGTTCTAGTGGAAGGTGTCCCTGCCCACGGCAGGGGGGTTGGAACTAGATGGTCTTCTCCGACCCAAACCATTCCACGATTCTGTGTTTAAAGCAGGTCTAAGCATGAGGTGCTTTGAGGTTGGTAATCATGGGGTTGCCGTATGGTTGGTTACTTGGGCCATTCCCAGTGGAAGTGGTGGTGCATGTATGGTTTCTGGTTGATTAAATGTGGGTAGCTTTAAACTGCCATTTGTCAAGGTCTAATTTCATTAGTGGCTTCCTTTCTCTGTGTACCTTTTCTTTGCTCAGTTGAATCTAGATGCCAAGATTAGCCCGATGCACTGAAGTAAAAGTTCATAGACACAGTTCTCTAGGCTAGGGATAACCACTCCTCTACTTTAGTAAAAATGTACCTAGAACAACACTACTTGTCAAAAAAGATTGATAAATCACCTTGTAATAAATTCATTTTCATGTTTTATTGTGTTGTAACTTTACTAATAAGACTGTGACTTGCCAGATAAAGTTCATAAAATAATGATTTGTGCAGGTAGATGGCCTGTTATGAACAAAGCCCAAAATAGCCATGTACTTGCGCTTCTTAGGCAGTTTAGAGTTGCAGTCAAGGTTTTTGGTATTGTAAAACTAAATACACAGTTGAGTGCTTTTTTGCAGCAAGCCTTCAGCTGTGCGGGCAGATGTTACTACAGTAACATAATAAAATCAGGCTACCTTAAAAGTGAAGTGTATTCTTCCCATTGAGTCATTCCCGCCCAAATGGGAGGGTGTTCTGAGTCCTTGCCTTGTAGCATTCCCTGTTCTGGAGAGCAGACAGGCTGTAGATTGGTGAGAGCGATCCAAGGTTATATGTGTAGGATTTGCTACAGCTCTTGGCCCTGTTCTGTCACATAACCTTTGTGATTGCGTCCTGTATTGCTAAGGCCGTGAGTGCAGCAAGCGTGCCTGTAGGTCAGGGTGTGGAGGGAAGATGCTGTAACACTGAGGGAGATCTGAAAGGGGTAGGCTTGGGGAAATGAAGGTAACAGTGAGATTCAGTGTTAAGAAATGAAGCTTTCCACATGTTCATGTAGACCCTGTCACATTGTGACTGGAACTGAGTTTGCATTCTTCCAAATCATCTGGATCTAACCAGCTTCTAGGTCTAGACAGACAAACCCTCCTCTTCGAGAGCATCCCCCAGGAAGCTTTCGCTGTAAGGAAGAGCTCTATTGGCATGTCCCTGGAAGTGAAGCTCAGTGGCCTTGTGTTGGTTAAACTCTGTGTGCGGGGTTCCTAATTTTGATATAAACGCTTCACAGTGAATTACAATCCCTACGCTGAATGGACACTGATTTGTAAAGCTTCACGTTCTTGAGCAAAACTAGAAAATCCCCAAAGTATGAGGGCAGGACTCTAGGTCTCCTTTAGGTTAGCATGGCTGCTGTCTTGAACTGAATGTAAGTTTGTAGGGGAATACTAATTGTAATTTACAACTTCTGGGTGTTAGAAGGAGAGTTCTTGCATTTGGAAAAACCAAACCCCATTATATGCTTGAGGGCTTAACTTTTGACCTGTGTTTCCATGAGCAGAAAAGTGAGCAAGAACGATAAACTTCCTGTCGTGACCTAACACAGAATTAATCAAAGAACAAACAAAGCACATACATGGTTTCCTGAAACAGTGTACTAAAGCAATTTAGTGTTTATAAAATTCTTTTAGAATTAGATAGCTAATGCTAATCGGTGTAGGAAATCTTGGCCTGTGCACGTGGAGCATATTTAACTTTCTGTATTTCCTCCCCCTGTTAATCATGAAATCGCAGAGCCTCAGACAACAGGGAGGTGTCCTCTTCCAGCAGCTGGTTGCTTGATCATCAGCACATCAAGAAAAGAAGAAGAGACAGGACAAGGCTAAGATCTCTCTCCGTGGCTAATTTGAGCACATCTGCCCGAACAAGGCCGCTTCATAGTTTCCAGAAGAGGAGACTCTACCGAATGCACGGTGCCTGTTACTGGAATCAGCAGGTAGGCCCTTGCCTCTGTCTTCGGGAGACAAAGCCAAAGAGTCCAGCTGCTAGAGCCTGCGTGTGTCCTGTCTGGTATGTCAGAAGAAGAGCGCATGCTGTGCTGGTTATTTGTTACGTTCAGGGAGCATATAGTATATGTGACGGGAGTACTGGCTGTGTCAGCAGGAGCTCAGAGTTAATGAGTTGAACATAAAAATTAAAGATTGCTCAGAATCCTGCTTATCAAATCGGTTTGTATGGCTATCTTTAAAGCCTTTGTACAGCCCAAGAGACAACCCGAGAGCTTCCTTGGGAGGCTTGACTGCTTGAGGAAACATGCTGCAGTGTAAATCAGCTGCCTGCTTGTTTTCAGAATATTTGTTTTAGCTACAAGAAAGTTTACACAGCTGGTGGCACATTATTTTCTAGGAAATTAAATTGCAATATCTTAATCTTGTTTCCGTTTTTGCTGTTCCTGATTAGCTATATTGCCTTTTTCATGACACTTTATGAATGTGTTAAAACTCCTAAAATTTTCCGCATTACAAAGGAATTAATAATTTAAAATGGGGAAAAATACCATTGTTGCACAGGACAAGGTGTATCTGTTCACGTCTGATATTAATAGCATATTGCTGGTAACAGTATATGATGAGTTTAGCTGTGGTGCTTAAAGCAACCGTCTAATTTGGGAGCAGAGATGGTATGAACTCGTTCTTTAGAGCAGTGTGAATCCCAAGCGGTTTTAATTTCTTGATTTTACTTTGCCTTTTGAAAGTATGTGATACTGAGAGCAATCTCCATGTCTCCTCGGCTAACTGTCTAGGATTTACTAAATCTACTAGTGGTCTGGGGAGAAATTTCCCCTGCAAGGATGTTCCGTGAGAGTGTGCTGATTCATATCCTCTGCAATATTGCAGAAATGTCCTAGTTTTAGCAAGATACTTGATTGGAAAACTGTCTGGCTTCTTATTAGCTTGACTTCCCAGCTTCCTGGCAGTGGGGCTTAAAGACTTGGCAGCCAGCCTGCAGGGTTGATGGTGGGGGTTGGAGGGTTAGGGTTTGTGAGCTCTACCTCCTGGACACTTAGGCTTTTCATCTTCCTTGCATTAAGCAAGGAGGCTATTGCTGACTTGGACTTCCTCGTTTCCCATTCAATCCAATCCGTGTCTGGATAAAGAGGTTGGAGGTCTCATTCCCGGACTCGTGCCTCCAGTACAAGTGCTGCTTGCAGCTGGGGAGATTTCTCCTCAGCAAGAGACTCCAGGACTTTGCCTGCCTTCTCCTTAAACATGAGGGGTTTCCACTCCAGATGCAACCTGTAAATAACAGGCTCTTCTGGAAGCCTGCATCTTTGCAGGCTCATGTATCTCGTATTTCTAAGAGCACTGCCTATGTCTCTGTCTTTTGCAAACTGTGCCAGGGTTAGTGCAGTTCAGAGAATAACAATAGAAGCTTGTGAAACAGAAACTTCATTTCTGCAGCCCAGCAGCAGGAGTGCAAAGCAGAGGTTACATTTCTGTCTTTAACCAGCTGTACAGCTGAGCTGCTTTGCGGGCTCAGTAGTTTACCTTGACTTGTAGACTAAAAAGATAAATTTGTAGTTTCCCTTTGGTTGTAGTCTGCAATCAAAAAGTGCATTTTTTAGATACTAGTTAAGGCTTCAAGTATTGCAACTGGTACAACTGTGTCTGCCCCGTGCTCTTGACGTTTCTAGTGCTGGTTTACCACGTGCTAGCCCAGCTCCAGTGTCTCTGTACCGAAAGTGCAGAGATGTCCCAAAGGCAGAGTGGTAAAAACCGTGTAGGAAATGCTGTTCATGCTTACTGCAGCTCTCAGCTTGGAAGCTGCTGTTGAGGTCTGCTTTCCAATGTCCTCTCCATGGGGAAGTTAACGGAGAGGCCATGTGGAGAACTGTGTTATGTGCTAGAGAGAGATTCTGCTCGTGTTCCTGGAGAAAAGCAAGGGTGGTGGCAGCAATCAAGCTGTCAGTATTAGATTTCATGCAAGTGCCAAACTCAACCGAAGTTTTCAGAATTAAGGTAAAACAGTGAACAAAGCCTCTTACACAGTGTTAGTTAAAAACAGCGTATCAGGGATCCTGCTGGGGAAGTAAGGGATAAAATTGGACTGGACATTTTCAGCACATTCTGACAATAAAACCTACCGAGTCTGATTTATCAGTGTGTTGTTCCATTCAAGAAACCGTATTCTAACAGGCCCTGTCACTTGTAGCCCTGCACTTGCTACACTTGGTTAGCCAGCTGTTGATGAGGTTGCTCAGCTTGAAATGGAAGAACGCTGGCTATCAGCCCAGGCTGACTGCTACATTAGGCAGATGTCTAAGGGTAAGGATGCAAAATGGGGAACGGCCTCTGGGACTGATACCTAGTTTTCTTTGAAAATGCATTTATATTCCCACTAGTAATCCAGTGAATTTCCTCTGACCTTTCATAGAAAAAATGAGTTACTTTCTAGCAGCATGGAAAACAGTTGGATTTTTAATGTAATGTGACTGTGCCATCTCTAGCAAATGCTTCTGCCGCATTATCGAGCGGTTGGGGCTGGTCCAGAGGAGGCCACGAAGATGCTCCGAGGGCTGGAGCACCTCTGCAATGAGGACAGGCTGGGAGAATTGGGCTTGTTCAGCCTGGAGAAGGGAAGGCTCCAGGGAGAACTTATTGCACCTTCCAGTGCCTGAAGGGGCTACGAGGAAGCTGGTGGAGACTTTTTCCAAGGGCCTGTCGTGACAGGACAAGGGATAACAAGTTTAAACTGAAAGTGGGGAGATTGAGATTGGGCATCAGGAAGAAAGTCTTCCCAGAGAGGGTGGTGAAGCACCTGGACAGGTTGCCCAGAGAAGCTGTGGATGCCCTATCCCTGGAAGTGTTCAAGGCCAGGCTGGATGAGGC
>NW_010243020.1:0-32774 GCF_000690775.1 Eurypyga helias | reverse complement strand
GGTCTTTAAGGTCCCTTCCAACCCAAACCATTCTGTGATTCTATGATCTTTTACATATGTAGCCTCTGGTGAGATGGTCTCTGAGGACCCCCATTTCTTTAAGGTCATCGGCCTGAGAGCAAGCTGGAGCTGGGAGAGACTTGCTGCCACCTCCCTGCAGCAGATACGGAGTTAACAGAGACCAGCTTGCCAAAGTCTGAGGAGAAGATTGAATCTTCCCAACATCACAGCTCCTGAACCAGCTTCCTCATGGTGCCTGGTTCAAGCAGCCGGCGAGCGAGCGCCTGGCAGAGCTGATGGGCGATGTTGCCCTGCAGAGCAATCTGAGCAGACAGTCACTAAAGAATTCTGACCAGAGAATCACAGCTAATGCAGGCTTCCCCTGCGCAGGGAATTAAGAAATGCTGGGATAACTTGGAGGAATTTGGTTTTTTGGGATGACCAGTTGTACCCTTTGTGCATCAAATGGCATTCAGAGTGTTGCCTTTCACATCTCTTCAGATACTTTTGGGAAGCTCATATCCCACTCCACCCCCAAACATCCATGTTAGGAAAAGCAAAGTATGAAACTGTGAACTGCTATCCCATCTGTCAGTTCATAAGGTCACTGGGAAGACAGCCACATTTTTTTCTCTTATCTTCTGCCATGCCACATACATTTACAATGCTGTCAAAAGTTTGAGTATTCAGTGACCTACTAGCCTCCCAGTGCCTGTTGAGAGATGTCCTATACTGTCCTCTGCTTTGCTGTAGAGGACTTTTCTTTCCTGAAGAGGACTACACCTTTCCCTGCTCTGGTATTTAAAAATGCTTACACAGAGTAGTATCTAACAGAAAACATAGAAGTCTTTGAAAATGCAGAAGTCCTGCCAGATCTACAAGACTTCAATGGGACTAAATAAAACAGGATGCAGGCTGTTTGGTTTATCTGTCACCATCCAGTATCTTCAGGAACTTAAAACATCCTTTGGGGCCAAATCTGCTTGCCCCCTAATTCGGAATGACTAAGTGCCACAGATGATCTGTGAGTCATCTTTTGGACCTGGAATCTGTTTTCTATCTTTCTTCTTTCATTATCTAAATAACTTGGTAAGAGCTTAGGCTGTTTCTTGATTGTGAGTCAAGCCACTCAGAATAATCCACATGCACAATAAGCTGGGATTGCAGCCTGTGCTTCAGTCTAGAGGATGTGCTTGTAGTGCTGCATTTCTTCCGAGTGATTTTAGAATGAATATTAAAAGTTGCACGCAGGATAGCACAAAGGAGTAAGCTGTAGGCATGGCCTAGCATGACACGTGCTTGCACACAGGGATTGGAAGTCTGGGAGTGCTTCGTTCGAAATGCTGGAGCTGCCACTCGTTTGCATTGTTACAGCTGACAAGTCAAACAACCTCTGGGTCATTGTTTCCTCCTGTAAAACCCATGTAATGCCGTTTCAACACTAAGAAAGCAAGCCAAGAGTATTAAAACATTGGAACCAAGGAAGTCTGCAAGTTGCAAGTCATTGTCAGGACTTTAAGACATGAGTTCCTATTGAATCATTCCCAGTGGTGGTTGCATTTATAACTGCTTCTTCCCACCTCATTTTCCACAGTCTAATGCCTGGGTGCTTCTGCAAATGCTTTTCCTATAGTGAGGACCTATAGATTCCCACCTCTGGCTATTTTTTGCCTAAACTTGGAGGAACTGAATTATCTGTGAGATACCGAAAGTTCTATTAAGTTTGTTTAAAAGCAGACCAGGGTTGTCAGAAACTCGCAGTGAGGTCTTTGCTTGGCTGACATGCCCTGGTGTTTTCTTTTCTAGGATTTTATGGGCGTGGCTTGCTGCTGGGTTTTTTGTGTTACAAGGAATTTGTTTTGCCAGTACATTTTGTTAGTTTCTCATTTAACATCCTAACTAATGCCATTCATTGCTCTTTCCACCTCATCCTATGCCAAGAGATGGCATTGAGGCTCGGTAGTATTTTAATCTGAGGACTTTAAACAGCTCTGAATAAAGGTAAGAGGCCGTAGAGCAGTGAGATCTGAGCACTGTCTGTTTCTCTGCAGGGTTGTAGAGCACGGTGGGTTTTTTAATCTGAAAATTCTCGTTGTATTTGTACCTCCACCTGCTGGAGGAAGAGTTGGTTGTGTGGACTGAAGCACATGGAGAAAAAGGGAATTCAAATTTGCAAAGGTGCCAACACCCTGAAAGTTGGGAACTGAGGTGCAATCTTACATTTTAGATACCACAAGCAAACAGTTGGCATAACGTTGTCAACTCTTACAGCTGAGTATTGCCGCATTTTTTCTCTTCAGTCTCAAACGGGAGTTGAGTGAGAGCAGAAGAGTATCTGCTTTCGGTTAGTGGGTTTTAAAAAAACGAGTGCTTCTCCAGAAAGCTCTGAAACAGACAGGAAAAAAGTATTTAAATTCTAGGGTTTGGGTTTCTTATTTTAATCTAGTTCTCCTGCCAGAACTATGATTTTTGTGTCCTGCTGCATTCCCAGTGCGTGCTTTTTTGTAGATGCCACTTGGTAAATGCATATGGGTCCTTCACCAAGGCTTATTAATTTGCAGTTTTTAGGGAAGAGTGTATGTATAAACTGTCATAATTTGTGTTATATCCAGCATGCAGAGACTTTATCTTACTTGCTAAGCGTCTGCTCTCTGCAAGTGGTCTGTAGCTCACGGGAAAGGAGAAATAAGGGGCAGGGAGAAGGGGGGGGTGCAGACGGGGTGCTTAATCATAATACTGCATATCGTGTGGAAGTGGTACCCTGTTTTCTGCCAGGTTGTATGTTTGTCTGCGGATGAATATTTTAGCACCTGCTTCCTAGAATACAATCCCATTTCCTCTACCCGTGTTGTGGTTTATTTGCGTTGAAGGAGATACAGGTGAATTCTTTGTGGCTGTTCTCAATTCCTGCTTTCTCTGGTTCCCTCGGTCTGTAAATTTAAAGAAACAGGGCTGCCTACAGCAGTAACTGTCAAACATATTATTCAGTAGCCAGCTAGATTTTGTCTTTCACTCAGTGAAGTAGTCATTTCCCCTTTGTTGCACCGAAAGGAGTCTGTAAGTTGTCACCCTCCTCCTTGGTATCCCTAGATATTGGCTCCGCCACCTGCTTCTGCGTAGTTTCCCGGCCTTGCTGACTTGTAAAAAGCCATGAATACAGGGAATGTTGTTGTGTTGCCAAGTCTCCTGGTTTCAAGGGGAGGATGTATCCTTCTTCCATGAATATGGTGTAGTACATCTGGGATATGTCAGTCTTCTGCTCTGCAGTGGAGAATCCCTTTGTTCTGGCGTACCAGGTTTGTAAGGGAAAATAATAGTTGATAAAATTTTAACCGACTTAACAGTGGAAGTTAAAAAAAGTTCTTCTGTTAGTTAAAAATCAAAAAAACCTCGTATGGAATAAAAAAAAAGAAGTATTCCTATGTATTCAGCTACTCTGAATGTGTGACAAGACTGTTGTCTCCTGGGCAGGACGGAAGGGAGAACACCTGTGGCTTTGCGATACTGTGATACTGCCAATGGAACTAAACCCATCCTTGGTGAGGTTTATGGCAAGCCAGTCAACCTGCAAATTCTTTTCTTCCGGAATGAAAAACCTGAAGTGTGCTTTTCACAGTCCTGCACCTTTAGCTTATTACAACATTTCTGCAGTGCTTTATTGATCACATCTACTCTCAATTTCTACGTGGCGTTTTTGAAAAGTTATCCCTGTGGATTAACATGTTGTTCCTTCTTTTAGTTTAACTAGTCAAAGATTAAGCACTAACTTTGATTTTATTTTTTTCCCAATTGATTTGCTAGTTGAACAAAGGGTCTTTGTTTCAGGACGTTGAGGACAGCATACACTTCCCACAGAGCAGGTGAAAGTCCATCCCCCATTGCCTTACAACAGGATTAAAGAAACTAAACTCCATGTATACTTATGAGAGATGGGTGGCCTCTGAGCACAGTAGAAGCTACTGCTCCTTTCATGACACTGACCAAAAATCTGCGTTTGAGGCAAGCCAGATGCTGAGGAAGTTGTCGTTCATGTTTGATGAAAGTCTCAGTTCTGTTCCTGGGAAAAACTGGTCTCTGCCACAGGATCTGCCACTTTATCCTTATCGACAGCTTCAGGGGGGCCAGAGGCAGCCAAATCTGTTTACATCCCAGGGCAGCTTGATTTGCTGTACCTGACCTGGGTAAAGATAGCAGGCCAGCACATGGGAAAGGTCTGTCTGCTTGACAGACTCTCCCTTCCAGATGAAGTGTCTGTGTATGTCATGCCATGTATCATCAGCACCGTCTGTTCCTTCCGTGCAGGGATGTCTTAGACATTTTTCCCACCTTCTCCCCCACTCCCTGTTGATGAGAGGAGGTCTTTGGGGCTTGCAGATTAAACTTCCATTATCCATGTACTCTGCGTTTCCCAAAAGCACTCTGCAGTGAAGTCCTGCTTAGGGAACCCCTGATGTTCAGCGTGCGAACGGAGACGTTTCACTAACTGTATGTCCTGCCAGAGGGACAGAGCTCTGCTCAGAGCAGATCACTGGGGCAGGAGAGGGAAGCCGCGGAGGTGCGAGCTAGCCTGTAAGGCAATGCTAAAGCACCAAAGCAAGCAGGTAACGGGGTGCTCTGTTGGTTTGAGGCGTACATAGCGCCTCTGGGGGATTAGAAGTTAGCAGCGTGTTTGGTCTTCAAAGAAGAGGCATCAGCCTCCCACACTGGGCTTCTGTTGCATCCCATAATTAAATCTCTGTTGTTTCTTTGGCTATTCATTTACTGAAGAACAGTTTTTAGTATCAAGGGGGATAGCTCTTCTTTGATATTACTTAAACATTCTGAGTGTGTGTGTGTAGGGACAATAAATGCTTTTTCCTTACCCTTTTCAGCTTAATAAGAGTAATCAGAAGCAGACGTGACAGGTATTCATTGACTTACGGGACTCCTACACATTGGTGTGATTGAGCTGTGGCTCTGTGCTGTTACACTTAGGCAGGTTTCCAAAAACGGTAGGACTTTTAGTGATCAGTAGCTGAAACCATAAAATGAATGTTCACTTCAGAATTTTTAACTGGGAGCACAAAACGTTTTTCTTTTCAATTACAGCATGCTTTATAGACTCAAACTTCTTCCTCTGCAGAAGGATGGTTCAGCCCTCTGACCCTTCTGGAACAGAGGCAGGAGCCAGTCGTGCTTTGTCTAATGCATCAATTTATCACAAGCAAGTGCAAGGGCTGTTTTGAATATCAAAATAGATTTCCCACTGTATTTTCTGTGACCCAGTAAAACAGTACTAAGGGAAAAAATGTCCAAGATTAAAATTCTTAATACTCCAGAAAATGGGATTCTGTTGGTGACACCATTCCTTATGAAGTTTAAAAGAAAGCTGCTATTTCAGTTGAAGATTTAAAGCATGCACACTTCTGCTTTCCTCTTAAATACAGTGTATTTTCTTTTCCTTAATAGAATCAATTCAGTGTAATATTATTCTTCATATCTATCTAGCTCAGGAAGCGGGAGGTTTTGTATTTCAGTAATGAAGAAAAACGTTTCAGGAGATGTACGAGGTATAGTCTAGCAGAGGGACAGTTGATAAGAGTGTAGTAATCTCTGCTTTCTGAAGGGTTGGCACTGTTGTCAGGCTCGTGGTAGAGGCCTGGCTTCTAAAAGCTGCGAGCCATGGCAGTCGCGAAACCACTTGTCATTGCTGCGGCTGAATGGATGTATTTGTGGAGTTGTTTGCAGTTGGGTTTTGGTGGATTTTTTGTTGTTGTGTTACAAAATCAATAATTAACTGCTGTAAAAGCCAGTTGGGTTGTAGACTGTGTTCTCTACTGAATTGGATGGGGGGAGCATTTGGTTTTTCCGATAAACGATTCTTTGGTTTTGCTTCAATAAGGTTGAAGCACTTCCTTTCAGCAGCACACTTTCATTCCAGCATGGAGGGCTTCAGAAATTTTTTCATCAAGATTAGATTAAATCGACATTCCTGACAAACATCATTATTGCACTAATTCAGCATTTTCCAGTGGAAAACTACTCCATGAGAAATTTAAAACAGATCCGGTAGCTAGGAACACAGACACTGCCAGACTTTTTAGCTTTTTCTAGTAGCTTCACAGGCATTTAAATAAAATTACTCTTGCTTCTATATGAGACCTCATTTTCTTTTGAATTATGAAGTGACTTAATGAAAGAGTTAATTAGGTGTTGATGCCGGACCATTAAGTAAATAACAAACAAATTCAGGCATAAGGCGTTGTAACTACCACAGTCAAGAGGAGGAAAAGAATTTTGCATTTTCTGATGTTGGCAAATGGATTTTAATACAGTTTCAAAATAGATTGAGAGGTTTTTTGACCATGTATGCATGTTTTTGAGCAGTCTTAGCTTTAAGCTGTAGTCTAAATGTGTTTGGGACTCAAGTGAATTAAGGCAAAGAAAAGTGAGTCGGGACGAAAGGACTGTAAGTCAGTATGTGTTGTGGTCTCAGCTATATATTTTCTGGGTAATTCTACTGATTGGGGATTTCTCTTTGAAGAATGAGAGGTTTATTGTTTACTGTAGTGTGGATTCATTTCTGGGAAAATAATGCAAGCAGAAGGGGTGCAGTCACAGCTTAAATTGTAGAGATTCAGTAAACTAGTTCATTTCTAAACACCAAATATCAAGAGGAAATTTGCTTTTGTGCATTTTTGAAAAGTAAGCCCTTATTGCGTCAAAGGTAGAGCAACTGCCTAAAAGCTCTTTAAGCTTTAGTCTAATGGTCCACATAATGGGAAACATTAAATTCACTTTAGCATTTATCCCTCTAGTGTTTCCAAACACAGGTCCCAGTTTTGCCAACACTTCATGGATGTTTAAAGTTTAGCAGCTGAAGAGTCCCATATGTCCGTCACAGGGAAATAACAGAACATCGATTTGAAGGAGTCCTGGGCTAGAAAGGAATTCTTTCCAAATTAAGTTGAAAGCACTCATGCATACACCTGTGTGTGGAGATCGAGGTGGATTTAGGACTGTTCCTGTGGATGAAAAAACGTGAAATGCAAGAAAAAAATCCCACCACCACCCCAGGGTCTCCTCTGCTCTGGCATTGTAACACGCTTCCTTGGTTTTAATAGCTCCTGCAATACAGTACCAGCGTAGGGAGTTTGTCACTTAAGAAGGGAAGCAATGGAAAGGGCAACTTCTTAACAGAATGTTTTCTGAGTTGGGGTGGGCTGTGAATACTGATGCCGCCTGACAGAAGGACTGCTTTCAGTAAGTGGAGGGGGATTTTACGTGGTGGGATATGATCACTGTGTCTGTAACAGATGAGTGGCACTGCTAGAATACAGCCTGGAGTATTTCAGAGAGGAGGAAGCAGCTGAAGAGATTTCTTGGATGTGGAAAGCAGAAGTACTGAAAATAGAAGCAGTGTTTGTTTGATGTCTTGCCTCTGATACAAATCCTAGGTGTTTTCCTTTAATTCCACATAAGAAAATCAAGATGACCACTGTTACATTCATTCTTCAAGTTTTGTACACTGAAAGCCTTTTCCAGATGATGATAAATGTGGCTGTTTGCACAGCATTAGGCTGAGACCCTCAAAGTACGCCAGTGCCCTCCTTTCCCATTTGTAGGATCTGCAGCATTTGGCAAGGTACCAAAAAGCTATGGAAGGCATTAAAACTTTGGGGTTACTACCACTGGTATCCAGTAAGGCTGAAAGTAGCATAAGCAGTACTATTTCCGGCGGTGCTTTTGTAGCTTATTCTGAAGCACAGGCTACTGATGACTGCTGCCCCGTCGTATCATATTTAATTCTTTCCTTCTGTCTTTCAGAGCTCGTTCTATTGCCTACACTCTGCTACTTATTCCTGCCCGTTTTCACCCTGCCTTTTATCTCAGCGTCCTGCTACCTCACACCTACCAGCTCTGTGCAATCCATCATTTTACATTCTGTACTTCAACAAGCCTTGCAATTAAGCAGCTGAATTAATCTTTCTTTGCAGCTCTCCTCTTTCTAGTGACTCCTTTTACTGCCTGTTAATCAATCAATCCTCAGTGCATCCCTCTCTGTATTTATTCCTGTGTTTCTTCTTTTGTTTGTGTTGCTCATCTCATACTGAAACTGTAACAAGGTAAAGACTTCGCACATGGTGTGCTCAAAATGTTTAATATTGTGTCTTGCATTAAAATGCCTGAGCTCAGACCGTCTGGAGATAGTGATACTAAGAATCTGAGATTAAGGGGATAGAGGGAAGAGACCCCTGTATTTAGTCTGGTGTTTGTTTTGTTTGTGCATCTGTATCGTGCCTGTTTGTTCTGGAGTGGAATTTTAAGGGGAGTTTGTCATAGGATATATCAAAATAATGATTGCAAGCAGTTACATTTTCTCTGGAAATTTTGACGGCTGTTTCGTGGCCCTAATTGAGGTGGGGTTTTGTACTGTGCACTACAGTACATGCTAAGTGGAGGTAAGTCGTGTTTAGACTATCTGAAGTTTGTTGGAATATTTTTCTCAGTCCCATATTGAAGAGTGTCGCTCACTGACTCCTTTATTTTCCTTCCTTCTGGTCTAATTTGAAGGAAGTGAGTAAAGGAGAAGTTAACCTTTGTTTCTGTCTATCCTTGCAGACTTCACCATCTAGAAATGCCTCCCTTCCATATAAAACTCGGTTACCATGTATGGTGCCAGCCTCCGCTCTCAGCAGTAGGGGCTACAGCGCACATTCTAAAATACTGGATTATGTGCAAGAGCCGGACTCTTCCTTCCATCCGGTTTTATCATTCCCTTCAGGTAAGTTACGCCATGACTCTAACAGAGGGTGCTTGTGCTGGTGAGAGCTGTAGAGTTCAGGGGCTAACTTTTCTTTTGAGAGATTTTTAGAACTTAGTTCTCATACAGAAAACCTCACACTGGCAAAATACATGAGTTTAGACTGAATGAAAATCTTAACTTCATCCTGACATTCGAAAAACACACCTTCGAGGTTTCCCATGTGACTACAACCAAGAAAGACTGGTGAGGGAAAAGGTGGGGTTTGTGTGTGCCATGGTGTCTGATTGGTCAGCGTAAGTCCCTGAGATGGTGCTTTTGCCAACACGCTGCCTACCTTGGTTGTGTTGTCTTCAAAAGCAGCTTTCAGTTCGGGCCCTTTGAGCTATGTCCAAAATGCTTTATTTAGATTTTCTAATTGTTTTTGTGATAGTCAGCCTTCTTGATGATCTTTGAAGTTTATGGTTTCTGTCATCTGATTCTTTAATCTTTTCGAACAGTAATGCAGATGGTTTTTGTGACTCAGCCCTGAAACTGGTGCAGGTACCACTTGACAGCATTCACGGCTTCAAAATAGCATATTAAATGCTGTTATCAGCAGAAGGGATTCATGCTATTGGATTTCGGGGTTTTTTCGAATTTTAGGAAAAACCTCTTTGAGGTAGTTGCTGACCACTACAGCAGTTCTGCTGTTTGGGGGAAGAGGAGTGCTGCTTTGCCACAAAATAATCCTGAACATGAGTCTGGGACTTCCACTGTTTGAGGCTTTAATCAAACCCACTGTCTTTCCTCAGTGGCAGTGTAGGCACTGCAGCCTGGTATTAGGAAATCAGGGATTAAAGTAAGTCTTGGATTTGGAGAACTTGTCACTGGCCAGTGGAGAAAGACTTATGTGTGGACACAGAATCCTGAGATCTCAGCTCCTGCAGGTTTGCGAGGGTTTACATCGATGCATTGGGTAAAGAGATTATTTTGAGCAGCAGATAGGGGAAAACAGAACACTCACTCCAAGAGTGCAATAGCAAACATCTCAGTCAGGACTCTGCTGGGGAGGAAAGAGAAAAACACCTCTTAAATCTTTCTTCTTTACACACACTCTCCATCTCTTGCCCTGTGACTCTGACAGCCCAGCTGGTCAGGAGCCAGGGGCTTAGAAGTCTGTTCAAGGATAGTCATATAAGGCTATGCCCCTTGCGTTCATCCTTACCTTACTCTTAAGGGAGACTAGGAGGTGTAACAAGAATATGGACATTTTCTTTTCTTGAAAAAAGATTAATCATCATAAAAAAACCTGAAAGGCTTTGGATTGCATTGTGGCTACTGCTGGTTGCTTTGCCAGGATGGTGGAAGAAAAATATTACTTCAACTTCATTCCGGTACCAAGAACATCTTTCTTTTGAGGAATACTTACTCTCTTTTCAAGGAGCCTTAACCTTGCTACTAATGGTTGCCACAGGAAAAAAGAGTGCGAGACCTACCGTCTCCTGCTCAGATGCAGTCCTTGGGTTTGTTAGCCCAGCCTTGATCCTGAGGTCAGTAGAATCATGGAATGGTTTGGGTTGGAAGGGACTGGTATTTGTTCCATTTTGAAACTCTGGGAGTTTGATTTTTCAGTGTGCGAGGAGGGAGTCAGCTTCAAGATTCAGATGTTGTTCTCTTGTACCTTGTTTTTACTCTCAAAGTACTCGCTCTCTTGTTTTTTACTTTCAAAGGAGAACCATAATTTGCAGACCACCTAGTAAATGCCGTGTCGTGGGACTGGCTCACTAGTGTACTCACTTCTGGAAGTGTAATTGTCCTTAACGGTTCTAAATCTTGCCTTCAGAGTTTCCAAATTACCAAGTGTCTCGACCAAAAATACATCAGTGGTTGCAGCATCCCTTGAACATGGAAACACCTCTTTAAACTTGCAGCCCAATAACTGGGAAATGGTAGTTTGTATCTAAGAAGTTTGGGTGTCTGGTGTTTCTGCACCTAGCCTGTGGATAAACGGGACATACACTCCTGCCCTTCTGATTAAGATACAGGAGCTCGTAGTAAAAAAATCTCTGAGACATACAGGTGGTTCTCAGAGAAAAAAAGCCTAAACAGGAGGAATGTTTTGTTTATTTCTTTACTGAAATATTGTGACTTATAAACCTTTAGACCTTCTTTATGTCTTACTCAGAAGTAGAATAGGAAACACAGCAACAAAACCTTGGGGGGAAAAAACCTTTTACAGGTCACATTTAGTCTTGTGACAAGGTGTCTAGTCAGATCCGTATCAGATTGAAATAAATTGTTCTTTTTAGTTAGCAAAATATGTTGAAAGTTCCTGGCCTGGCAAGTCCTGAAGGCACACGAGGCTAAAGTTGTAGGTAAATAAAAGTAGTTTAATGCCCATCCTTTGGCCCTGCCTTCAGTCCTCATTTCTGCATGTAATAGTTGTCAAGCTGCTTCTTTGGTTGACATATTTCTTTCAACTTAATTTCTCTTCCTTCTTGTAATTTTGTTTCTGGAAAAGCTTTTCAGACAGAGACCTATTTTTCCTAAGCCTTCCTGTCTTACAACAGTGGGTAAATTCCTTACCACTTGAGATGTTTTGTAGACTAATTCTGGGTTGGAAAACCCTCAGGAAATGAATTACATTGCCCTGCCGCAGCCTGTGCCAGAGAGAGAAAGAACGAATGTACCTTGAAATTACCTCTAGGCTCCCAGCAGTAACAATTTCCAAAAGCATTAATTACTTGAACCCAAACGGCTGAACCAAAGCCTTTTCAGATTACAGGAAAAGTGCAGTGTGCTCTCCCGCCACGCTGAGTTTTGTGCAGGAGCTTGTCAAGAGGGAAAGACCCCAGTCTTGCTCTCACTCAATGCCCTCCAGAACTTGTTTTCGCAAAGAATAATTCTGCAGTAACTGCAGGTACAGACATAGTTTGTTCCAGAGTAAGACAATCTTGCTCTTTCTTACTTCGACTTTGAACACCACAGAAAGTGCTGTTTGTGTGCCTGCTCAGGGTATTGTTCCAGAGCGTTCCTCAATTTCAAGCCCTACGTTGATCTGAGTTGTCGTGTCAGCCTTTAGAAGGTTGTCTGCAAGTCCCAGAGAAGCTGTGGATGCCCCATCCCTGGAAGTGTTCAAGGCCAGGCTGGATGAGGCTTGGAGCAACCTGGTCTAGTGAAAGGTGTCCCTGCCCATGGCAGGGGGTTGGGACTAGATGATCTTTAAGGTCCCTTCCAACCCAAACTGTTCTGTGATTTTATGAAGCTCTTAGTGCTGGAGAGCTTGGAGCCCCATAAGCGTACTGCCCTGGCCAGCAGGTATGGAGCACAGCTTCACAGCTGAAATGGGCTTTACCATGACGTAACTCTCACTTCCCATTAATAGAAAGACTGGGGATTATCGTGTACAGCCCGTAGAGACCTGTTAGGAAAGATGACAGGTCTTTGCCTACAGCGTGCAGTGTACTGTACAGCACTTGTACAGTAACTATCTTGCTGAGAATTACCTTGCCTCAAATTTTCTTGTTTTACTCATGTAAAAATCACTTCTTTGAAAGTGTTGTCTGGCTGGCCTCATTTGGGGTATTGTCATCGAGTTTTCCTTTGGTCTCACCAGTTTCAGGCCATGTTTTCCTGTATTGCCTTGAGCTTGACCATGTGAAGATGCTGCTGCCATACACCCAAGCAGTTGGTCCTCGCAGGAGTTAAGTGAGCGCTGCCACTCTTCACGCAGCGAGGGACCCAAGGCAGCAATATTGCTCATAGGTGGTGGTACACGGCGCTGTGGAAATCAAATCCTTGCCCTTTAGTGATGGTACATCATTCATTGGCTTATAGGTTGCCCTCTTTCTGACACAGACCCTGTTCCGTTATTTTTATTAGATATTCCTCTTCACATATACTTGGAAACATTATTAAGGAAGGATGACATCAAAGGAGAACCTGTTGATACCTCATCTTTGGGAGTGGAGGTTAAAGTACCTCCAGAGAATGGTATGTAAGCAAAGTATTTTAATATTTGCGAGACCTTTTTTTCTTTCGTTTGCCAGTACTTTGTGCCCTGGGGAGGTTAAATTTGTAAACTTACCACAAAGCCAGTTGTTACAGAAGGTAACTGGCCAAGGCTTTAGGTGGAAGAGGCATCTCTTCCTGGATCGCAGTGTCAGGTTCTTCTTTGTTACGCTGAAATGATCCTGCAGGAGGGCACTAATACAAGTGGGGGGAGTTTGGACTGTGGGTTCTCCTGCAGACACAGGTGCCTGACTGCAGTACCGTTTACTGTTGGGATTCCTGTCAGAAGTCTGGTTTTTTTCCATTATAAATAGTTCAGCAGTTGAGATTGCTGTTAATTGCACCAATGGAAAATAAGTTTTGAACTTGATACATGCTTCTTCTGTTGTAGACTATAATCAGCATAATGTTCCCGTCAAACAATGGAGCAATGGCTGTTCCAAAACTCAGTCAGTGTCAGGAACATCTGACCAGCTGTCAGAAGGAAGAAAGAAAAGACATCTAAGTGAGACAGCAGTAGGTAAGAGAAAAATGGTATTGTTTAAGACGGCACTACTTCTTATAAAATACATTCTGTCCAATAGAGTTTGTTATCTCTGGGCTTTGAGAATTAACTTTGTCTCCAAAAAGGATACTGTTATGGAACTTTACAGGAGCGAAGGAATGGACTTGGGACACCATGAAAATAACTTGCTATTTTAAAGCGTAGTAATCCTTCTCTTTCTTCTTGAGTGTATATTACAAAAGTAGACAAGCTTCTGTATTTTATTTTTGGAATACTCTTAAAGGAAACAGCTCAGCTGTCCCACTGTGTTTTTCTAATACTAGGCGTCATTATTTTTAATATGAAGGAGTTTTTTTTTTTATAGTAGTCGGTGAAACAGACTGAATTGCAAAGTTATCTGGCAAATCATGTGCCCAACCAAACATTTACTATTCCTGGCATCTTTGGTCAGCTATGTTTCATTTGTTGGGTAATATCATTTGTGGTTCTGGTTTCCTTCCAGACTGTCAAGAGGACTTGTGGGTAGCCAGTGCTTATAATTAGTGCTTTCACCCTTGTTATCTTTATATTTTAAGCCATTGAATCTCTGCTTCAGCACTTCATAAATTAATAGAAAGTGGCCTGAAAGTTGTGTAGAATAATGTGATAATTAGGGATGAAAAAATTCAGTGTACCATTACAGAAGATAAATAGCATCTTACGGTCTGATAGCCTAGAGAGGTAAAACCTAAACAGATTCCATTACAGACTCATTTGTGTGAAGTTTTGGAAAACCTATGGCAAAATTCCTCACAAGACATTTGAAGAAAACAAATCACTGAATAAGAGGACAAACTATATTAGTTTAAATATAGTTTAAAATGTTCCCTAAGAAAGAATTAAATTATATGAATGGTTAGTAAAAATACACTTCTGGTGCATATCCAGGTAAAACCGCCAGTGTCATCTTGCAGTGGAGATGGAGATAGGGGAATTACTGCAGAGATGATTTAACCAAGAATTATGATCTATTTAAAAAAAACCAAACAACACAAACCACGGCCTCACACCGAAGGGACCCTGTTGCTTAGAAAGTTACAGGAGATGGTTAAGGTGGTTTCAGACAGACTGAAAACTGCCTTGGATTTAGATGAGGGTGTTTTTTTTTCTCTGCATCATTCCCCGTGTGCATTACCGTCCTCCCCTTGCTGTACAGTTCTGTGTCTGTCTCCGCGGGGGGAGCTGTGCCCTGTCCCCATGCCATCAGTGATTCTTTGTTCCATGCCACCCGCTCCCCTAACGAGTCCCTGGTTCCCAAAAGGCAGATGCTGACACAGCGTTCCTTGCAGCCACGTTGTTTCCCTAAGTGTACTGCCATGCACTCAGCAATTGGAGCTACTTGGGAGTAGTAGTAAGAGAGAAAACTTGCTATAAACCTTTTGACGTTACAATTAGTCTTCTGCCAGTAGTATTTAGTTCTTTGAGTTAATGGGACAAAAAAAGCAATCGTTTATCACAAAGATCTAGTTTCCCAATGCCAGAAAACTGCTGTGTGGTGTATTCGTGAGTAGCAGCAAAAGTTCTAGCTTATTAGTGCTATGGGTGTAGTACTACATATTTATTCCTAATTTGGGCTCTGTCTAGGAGAAATTATCCATGAGGAAGGTCAGCCCGATGAACAAGGCCAAAAATAAAAGCTGTGTGCCAGGGAGTTGCAGAGCTGCCTGGGAGATGAGAGTTCATGTCCTTGATCCAGCCTGTGAAACAGAGGCATTGGGATCAGCCTTACCTCTTTTTCTATGTTGGAATACACTGATTCTTTTTGTTAGCTGGTACATTAAGTCTGAGTTCTCTTTTCATATAAGAAATGAAGGTAGAAGGAAATCAGAACACAGGTGGTACATTCTGAATCCCTCTAAACGCTGCTTACACTGGGACTGAATGAGGTGAAACGAGTCGCGCTTTGTCTGGAGCAGTGGGCCACTGATAGAAGAAACCACACGTGGAGATTTAGAAAGTAACTTGGTTTGTTACCCTCCTTGACAGGTTTGGTTTATTATTTACCAGGGAAGGAACCGTCAGTGAGGGCTCAGCGAACTGGGACGTCAGTGAGATGCACCCCAGCTAGGGAAGCGCTGTCAGGGAACACTGAGGAGCATTCTTCTAGCTCTGATGGCATTCGAGGAGGTTTGTAGTCTGTGGCAGCTTCTGAAAAAGGACACAGGGTTTGCCCACATGAAGCTGGCTCGACGAGAAGAAATCCTTTGTAGGAGAGGGATGAGTTTTGTGGAACGACGGGATGTGTACACATGTTTGTTTAGATGGCTTTTTTTAGTATTCAGTAAATTGAAAGCGGTTAGCTTCTAGGAATGACTTACTGTTACTGTATGGAAAACTATCTCCAGTCTAATAGACAACAGCTGGTATGTGTTGTTTTTAATTCTTATTTCTTGTGACAGGCGAACGTAACGCTAGGCTTGAGACACTGTCCTTTCAACAGGCAGAACCAGAATCCCATAGCAGTTCTGCTGCCGTGACCAATGCCAGTGCGATGTCTAAGCCCACTCACAAAACTTCATCACAGGTAAACCAAAAGTGGATCACCGTCTTCACTGAAATACCAAGAGAGCTGTGCAAATTAATAATCCAAAACCACACACCTTTTACATCTAATTTAGTGTTAAATTATAGTACAGAGCATTTTTACAGTGAATGAAGTGGATTGTACTATCTAATTATACTAAAAAGTGTGGCCAGCAGGTCGAGGAAGGGGATTCTCTCCTACTACTCTGCTCTCGTGAGACCCCACCTGGAGTTCTGCGTCCAGCTGTGGGGCCCTCAATGTCAGAGGGATACAGACCGGTTGGAGCGAGTCCAGAGGAGCCCACAGCGAGTCTCCCAGGTCTGGAGCCCCTCTGCCATGGGGACAGGCTGGGAGAGTTGGGATTGTTCAGCCTGGAGAAGAGAAGGCTCCGGGGAGACCTTATAGCACCTTCCAGTACCTGAAGGGGCTACAAGGAAGCTGGGGGGGACTTTTCCCAAGGGCCTGTAGTGACAGGACAAGGGGTAACGGGTTTAAATTGAAAGTGGGGAGGTTTAGATTAGATATCAGGAAGAAGTTCTTCCTGGAGAGAGTGGGGAGGCACTGGGACAGGTTGCCCAGAGAAGCTGTGGATGCCCCATCCCTGGAAGTGTCCAAGGCCAGGCTGGATGAGGCTTGGAGTAACCTGGTCTAGTGGAGGGTGTCCCTGCCCATGGCAGGGGGGTTGGAACTGGATGGTCTTTGAGGTCCCTTCCAACCCAAACCATTCCTTGATTCCTTGATTCTATGATTTTGGAATAGACTGCTTCCACTGAACTTTGGCTAAAAATTGAGATCTTGTAATAGGGGATGTATCATGATTTAAAACGACGCTTTCTCCTGTAATCGAGGATATTCAGTTTTTGACCATGCACTAGTGGGCAGAGAACACGACCAGGAATCCTACTGTCTTCATGGCAAAGAAATTCCTTTTGTATCTTTCGGACGTCTTTCAGGAAACCACTTTCCATGTGGGCTGTTGTTCACTGCTAAATGTTGCTTCATTCCTTTGGAATTGTTAATTGTATCACACCGAGGAACCACTTGGGTTATGGGTTAGTAGGCAGAGTATAGGAGGTCATCTTTGTGGGCTGAACGTTACGAAGAAGGCAGCATTGACTTCCAAGTTCTCATGAGTAACTGTCACTGAAATCATGGAAGGGAAACTCCCACTGATTTCAGTAGGAGTTATGCCAGCAAAAAGTAAATCCCAGAGATGAGAAAGTTTTAAGATTTACTGAGATTTCCATCAGGGAGGGGGAGGGAAGTTGGGAGTCATTAAGCCACTAGAAAATGTGTGGAAGTTACAGACTTCCTCCTTGTACAGCTCTTATGTTTCTCAGCTATCATGTAGTTCCCATGATTTGAGCTGATGAATCTCCTCTTGTTTGATTATCCTATGCAGCATAACTCCAGGAGGAGGTTGAGAAGTGAGAGCTCCTACGATATAGACAACATTGTTATTCCAATGTCACTGGTGGCACCATCGAAGTTGGAGAAACTACAGTACAAAGAAATCCTTACCCCAAGGTTTGTTCATAACCCCCTTGCTTGCAAAGAAGACTCTTAAATGAACTTGAGAACGTTCCTGGAGAGCGTCGCTGACGTGCCGTTAGATCACTTTATAATATTAAGATCATCTCTTCGTGTGCTCAGGTTTTTGTTTCCGTCCAGTTTGTGTGACTGGAATAGTGGGAAGACTGGACAGCTGATAGCACAAGGGAAATGGTCTGATACACACAGCGAGGTGACAGATGCACAGGCTGTCTAAAAATAGAAGCGGGTTTATATCATCTTAATTGTAGTGATATTCATGGCCTTAAATGTGCCATAAGGCTGACGTGCTCTGAACTGTATTTGGAGGTTGCTGTCTTCTTTTTGTGTTATGGTTCCTGAGAAAATACGTAACTATTTTCAGTGAATTAACCAGAAATGGTTTTAGCATATATTTTTTTAAATTACCCATTAGGATACAGTAGAACAAACTTAATTTTTCCATACAGTGTAAAGCTATAAACCATGATTCTAGAGGTGTCTTTTTTTTAATTGATTTTCTGTGCTGTAATTCAGTGGCTTACTAGCGAATTGCCTGAAATGGCTTAACGCAGTTGTTCCGTAATTTAAATCTAATTTGCATGTGCCTTTATATTGTCTTTAAAGCTAAACATTTTATTAAGACTCTCTTGGATAGCTTAAAGCCTGTGTTGGGAAAAGGAACCGTTAGATGTGAGGCTGGGAAAGGAAAATCTGAATTTTGGACATCTGTTATCAGCACCTTAAATTTGAAATTATTTTATTTGAAGGCAGTTTTGATGCATAAGCAGTGTTGAAGAAGGATTAACTGACAATAGTGTGTCGAAACAGAAGAGTCATCTCTGCTGCTGAAATAATGAAACAACGTTTAGGTAAATTAATTTGGCTTTTCTTGTCTCATTTCTAGCTGGAGAGTTGTTGAGCTTCAACCTTTAGAAGGATCTCAAGCAAATGAAGAAGAGGTAGGCTGTATTTTAATTAAACCACTGTTTTTTAATTAAACTAGATATCATATATAATTGGGATAACGAGCATATATTTTCCAAAGTCACTGACTTAATGTGGTAAGCTTCAAATTTCAAAAATAAGGTATTAAGTATCAAATTGCAAAAATGTGTCTTACCCATCCTATTCAACCCCATGGTGGATGACAGAAATGTGAGTATATCCGTTAATAGTTGTTCACTTCTGCATTTGGCTCTTCTGTCCCCTGCTGCTGTCAGCGCTCCCAAAGGCTCCCTTTGGCCGGGCCCTGCTTGCCCTGCTCCTGAGCACTGGGATGCAGGATCTCCCAGTGCGACTGTCTCCTCAGGGCTACCTGTGTCAGTCCTCTCTCACCCTCTTTGATGGCCAGTTCCCGTGGTGTGCTGCTCTTCTGGAGGCAATTAGGCATTTTGCCTGAGGGCGCAGCGGGTTTCCTCGGTTCTCCTCTCAGGGTTCGTTTTCCTGCAAGCCTCCTGTTGGGAGAAAGTTTTCTTCCAAGGATTCTCCCTTTCTCTTGGGCAGAGATTGCACTTGGGTAGCAGTACAGGTTACGCTAAACACAGTAGACAAATTGAATTATTATGCTGCTCCCTCGGGGTAGAAAATACACTCTGCACCAAGGCATAGCTTCCTCAGAATTTTCCTAGGTCTGTAGCTGCCTGCTCCGTGGAAATGAACCTTTCCTTTCAGACAGCACCATGCTCTCGGGTCACTACCTGGTGCAGTTGCGCTCAGTTGGCACCATGCTCCTGGGTCAGAGAGAAGAGAAAAACTTAGTCTGTCCCCGCCTTTTCTGGTGTGCTTGAGAAATCCTTGTGAAATTTGGTGGTCAGGTTGATGTCGTCTCCACCTCCGCCCTTGGGTTTGGTATTGTCTCTGCTAGCAGGAAACGGGCCTGCTCTTCTGTAGCAAGGTCAGATTACATACACAGGAGAACTCTCCTGCAAGGATATCTAATTAAACCATTTGGAGAATAAGGCGGCAGCAAAGGCATGCTGTCCCTTGAGAATCTACCGTTCATTGTTCTCTTCGTCCTGCCATCTTCAGGGAAAAAGCAGGAGATTTCAGCACTGGTTTGCCTTCAAGGGATTTGCTTGAAGGACTCAATGAGGTTGTTTAGATTTCATATCCCATAGAGAAGACTTGTCTTACGTACTTTTAGCCTTTTTTGCTGAAGGGACTTCAAGGTGTCTCTCTATGAAGCTCAAGAGCAATGGCTCGTTTAGTAGCCCTCCCACTACATTTGTATTTGGCAGGACTAGCTGATCCTGTATGATTCATCCTTTGGCCAGGAAATAACTTGAGTTAACAATAAAGCAGCTTTGCCTCCTGCTGTGGTCCGCTGCTTCTGTACTGTCTGTCAGCTGCCGGGTAGAAGGAGAGAGGAGAGATGTCGGACAAGAGAAAAATGCTAAAGATCTTGTTTGTCTAAATCATCTTTGCCAATTTTCCCCCACTTCTTTTAGGATCGTGTTAATTGGTTTGGAAGTTTTTCAGGGTACTGAGAAAAGGTGGTTGGCTGATTGTAATTCTTCAACTTCCTTGCCTTGGGTTTTAGCCTGAGTTAGACTTGGTACTGAGTGAGCTTGAAAAAAAGACATAAGAAAACATAAGAAAACAGCAGCCTTACTTTTTTGCATTTTCTGCACTTGCACTCTGACACTCTGAAATTGTTCCTTGTACGGAAACCAAGGCAAGCTTCAGCAGGTCATTCGTGAAGGACACGAGGGGCAAAATGTGCTTCCTGCTTCTGTATGAAGTAAGCTTTTTCTTTGTTTTCCACCACATAGCAGTCAGCGGTGGCACTGTATGAGTTTCTTTTTGGCCTGTCTTCTGCATGGCTAAGTTCAAAACCTGTGGAGTTGTTCCTGCGTCAGCCAGCAGTTGGGAATCGTCTTCCACTTGTTGCCTCTTTTCCCTTCTCTCCATTTAAAGGCATTCACTGCAACAACCTGTATCCGTGCAGTAGACTTGCACCCAAAGTTTCCCCAAGTTCCAAAAAAATGTGTAGGTCCCAAATTTCTCATATTCTGCAGGAGTCTCACACTCAGGGAGGGGAACTCGGCACTTTGTGAAAACCAGGCCTAGTCACTGGGCCTTTATTTGAGTACAAAAAGCTTCCCTTTTGTGGTGTCTGATTTGTTTCTGGAAATCTCGCCTTACAAGGACAAACATAACAGATGAGCAATGCAAAAGTTAATCTGCTATCTATCTCTGCTCTGTTATTTGATCTAAAAATGCTTAGTTTTTGGAAGTAGAGCATTGTTTCCTGGTTTGCATGTGTGAATTTGCAGACTGTCCCTGCTTTAAGGCATGGGAGGGTGTGGCACGGGTTTTCCTGTTTTATTTTGGTTTTAATTTGGTTTGTCTGAGTTGAAGTTTCTGGCAAGGCAGGGTTGTAAAGTAACCTTCAAGTGTATTTCGTAGTTGTTCTAGTAATGGCAGATATTGTGGATTAATTCTGTGTGTAATTAGTTTTGCGTAAGTGTTTTCATGGCTTACGACTCAGCGTCTCCTGTGAAGCCAAAGACTGAAGCACACACTTTGTTGGTTTGAGAACCTTTCAGAAATATCCCTGGTGCCATTCAGCATTAATGCACAGCATCTTGTAGCTTAACTAGATGTGACGGGGGGGGATCCAACCCCTCGTTTGCTTTAAGTCTTTTTCTTTAAGTGAAATCATTAGACATGCCTCACAAACAGGCCTTCCTAATAGTCTTTTCTCTCAGCATCACTGCCAGATCCATCCCCTGAGGAATGACAGTTCTTTTGTCCTTTTTCAAACTAACCTTAGTGGGGAGAAAAAAAAAGACAAAAACCGAAAACTAATTTCTCCAGTGACAGCAACTTTAAATAAACCTAAAGTTGGTGGAGGAAATACATCAAGTGCTGGAAGGCGAGAGAGGGGCGGAGGCTGTACTGAACCTAGTAGGGACCTTTCACTCGGATGTAATGTGGTTTGATCCACAGAACAAAGAATAATTTTGAAATATGAAAATGTATTACTTGTTGGTCTTCAGTGAATAGGGTAAAACTCACTTTAACTAAACAAGTAGTTAAACCTGCTATCATCAGCTGTGGGAAAGGAACAGTAAGGCTTATTTCTGTAATTTTCAAAACTCTTGGCTTGGAGAGGAATGTGGACTTTGATTTTTGAAAGGAAGGTTGTTAAAAATGAAGTTTCTTCCCAGCATGAAAAGTTTTGGCAATTTGCTAAGGAAAGTATTTTCAAAGTCAAGTTTTTCTTTCAAAATTATCTTTTGTTTCCACTTCAAAGGAAATCTGAGCACACAGAAAAATCCTGAATTTTCCCTAAGGGAATAGCACTTTTGTAGTTCATAAAATTCTCACTTTCACGCTATACATCACTGACCTTGGAAAAATGGAATCTGAACCGAGATGCAGCCCCGTAGCGATGCCATCCCGGCGACAGGGCTGGTGAATTCCAGCGGGAGGAGGAAACCCATTAAGTTGGCTTGCATGAAAGGAAACCAGCAGCTAACAAAGTGGTTTGTGTTTAACATAAATAAATAAAAGCGATGAGGAGTCATCAAAAAGCAGTCATGAGATGGGCAGACAAAGCAGGCCTGTTTGTCTGAAGGCTCCTGTTGAGTGTTGGGCTGAGGAGGAACCGGGCAGCTATGGTTTTAGCAAGCAGGTCGTGTGCCCCTTTCAGATCACGCTGGTGTCTTCGGGATCCTTTTCACTGGCCCCGTTAGACTTCACCGTGGGGCTGTAGTTCACGACCCGCCACCTGGGCTGGAAATGTGCTCTCTGGCAAGCTGAGTACCACTGCCGGGGATGCTCCCAGCAGCATAAACGCCTTGCAGCGCTTTGCGGGGGTACCCGTAACGGTCACGAACTACCTCGGTGCTGCGACACCTGATTAGAAAGAAGGGCTTCTGCAGAACCTCAGGGCCGTTAGCCGTCTGCAGCGAAGCGCTTCCAGCTGACAAGGTAACCTCTGTTGTGTGGCTCTGCCTGGCACTGCAGCGAGGGCTCGGCGTTTACTGTCAGAAGGTAAATGGTGTTACTTGTGTAACACCACTGAGGCTTTTGCTTTATAGAACAAATCCTGTGTATTTTCCCTGACCCCCTGATTATTGGTATAATTCTTGTCCGGGATGGATCTGGCAGTGTAGCTTCACACCTCCTATGACCAGGAATTGCTCCTTCCTAGAATTTCTCTGCTTTTGAGTTGGGAGTGTCTGGCATAAAACCCATGGCTGCAGCACTTGGATGCCGTCACCAACTGTAGCTTTTTAGGTGAACTTTGAAGAGGTTGACTGGCGTGGAGCGCTGTGAAATAACTCTGAGCTGTGCTGGGGAGGGGGTCCAGTCAAGAGTTCAACCCACCATCTGGGGGATGAGGGGGAAGGGCACTAAAGTGCTCCTCACCCAGCCGTGTCTAAGGAGCAAACTTCCTGCTGCGCTGCCTGCCAACGGGGAAACGAAGACGGCTCTTTCAAAGTGAAGGTCAGATGCAAGAGCTGAGGAGTTTTACCTAAAAAGCTGGCTTTTGTTTGATTGCGAGCATTAGGGACGTTCTGAAGCTGCACCGGTGTCGTGCAAATCATTTGCTAAGAAATAGTCTCTTCAAAGCAGAAACGATTTTCTGCTTGGTTTCGTCACAGGAATGCAGCACCTCAGGTTTGCTGAGTTCCTCTCAGTGTGGAGCTATCCAGGCCCTTGATGATCTCAGACCTATTGCTCCCTGCTTAAAGAGCACCTGGCAAGTCCCGCTGCCTCCCAGCTCCTCCTAAAGCACTCTCTGGATACCCCTGGGACTTCTGCTTGTGCTTTTAATACTCTCTCGATTTGCAAATGCATACTTGTCCTCTTTATTTTCTGCCCCTCACCATAGAGAAAAATGTTAGTTGCATGGGGGGTATAATTTCTGTATCCATTCGGGTCAACCTCAGACGTGAAGAAATAAGTGACAGCATCCCATGCTCTAGCGTGCGTGTCAGCTGCGTGCGTGATTTTGGTGTGCCTTTACACTGCAGGCTCCCGTTTGGCGAGCAGAGCCTTGCAGAATTACATAGAATATTGGCTGCCTTTTGGTTCTGGAGTTGTCCGTAATTACGGCAGTGGCTATCCCTGATTTCATTCCAGGTAGAAGATCTGTCAGACGAAGCTTTTTCCTTACGTCACACCAAGTATGAGAAAAGAGAGCGAGCAAGGTGGTCGCTGTGGGAGCAGAGCCGCTGGCCCAGAAGGAATAGCAGGCAGGTGTATGGCTTTGGTAAGGGCGTTCCTATTGAACCCTTGGTGTCGGCTGTTGGCAGGGCAGTTCCGCAAACAGAGAACTTTCCAAATGGGGGCACTCCTCATTCATTAACTCATCAGGGACGGTATGTTTGGTTTTGTGGCTGGAAAGGGAAGGCCGTGCGGTTCAGAAGGGCGCATACTTACAGAAATTTGGCACATTAGGGACCTGGTAGTAGCGAATAAAAAGCTTACGCTCGTACTGAACACAGCTCTGCCAGTTCCTGCCGCTCTGTAAGTTGTTACAACTTCAGCCACCGAGTATAACGCAAGCCCTGCTTCCCTCACCTGACCTGGATGAAAGTCCACAGCATTCAGAAACGCGTTACCGAAGGGTCCTGGGCTGCACCGGTGACCTTTGCTTAAAATAGTTCGTGGGTGAAAAAGTTTCATTATCACCATTGTGCTGTCTGATGCAAAACTTATCAGAATTAGATATAACCCCTGAAAGTCTTGCAAAAAGTAGCGCTCATGACAGCAAACGTGATAAAGCTGTATCTGCAATTTGGTTCTGGGAAAACGATTCCCATAAATTGCTTCAGAATCTGCCAGGACAAAAAGCATCCTATAAATTCCGGGGTGGCTTGTCCTGCTGTTTGTCATATGCTTGTCTCTGCTCTTGGCTGAAAGTGAACCATGACACGAGGAATATATCTGCAAAGACAGCTTTGTTTAATGCAGGATAAAATGCGAGCTGAACCGTATTAAGGTATTTTAAGCCATTTTGAACGTAAAAAAAACCTTCAAAAAGTGTACTGGTAAGCACAAGCTGTAAATTACCATTTGAGTGAGCATGGGGAGCAGGGCGCAGACCAAGCACCGGCTGTCCCGCAGCCAGAGCGGGCTGTGCCAGCCCTGCTTTATCCGGTCAGCTCTTGTGGTCACCAGCCAAAGCAAAGCACGCTATGTGGAGACAAGAACCCTGCGATTTAACTGATCAGAATGTAGTTAGGAATGGAGTAGGGAGAAACTGAAGGCTTGGAAAGGAAAATCTGAACTGTTCCTGGTGATGCGAAAGGGCGGGGGGTAGCTCTTAACCCGTCTCTTATCCTGCACTAGATCTTACAGCAAAAACGCAGACGGGCGACACGGCCAAGACTCGGCGCAAAAAGACGAGCGCGGCAGCTCCTGCGCCTCGCTGCACTGCGCTGCGGAACCTGTTCCCGACGTGACTTCAGAAGCCCACAGCTCTGTCTGTTCAGAGGTTGCACAGCCCTGTGGAGAGAGCCAGGAAGCGAAGGTGGGTGCTTCCAACAGCTCCTGGGGCTGCTCAGGCCTTCAGTGAGCGCTCTCTCTAACCTAAAACCACGAACCTGAGGAGCACACCCTCCTGCCTCGCTGATGAGAACCTCAGGCTGTCGCCCGAGCGCATGTAGACAGAATGTCACGCTCCTGTTCACAGCTAGATTGCTGTTCTTTACGAATTAAGCCCAAGATTTGCCAGCAGGTGAAAATGTCGCTGCTGAGCACACCCGGCGCAGGGTTTAGGGGTGAGTCTGGCAGGTCTGGGTTCAGGGATGACGGATCTTTTCTCGGGGGTGCTGGCCAGAGCTCCAGATGGGGCTGATGGCTGTGGAGTCAGGTATCCAGATGGTCTGGCACCGTGGAAAAGAGCTTCCCTCTTCCTCTAGCGTGCCTGTTCAATTGTAGCTCTGTTACTAGTTAAAACCATATGAGGCCAGCTGACATTGACAGCTGGTGCCTAGCAGTGTCGTATTCTTCATCTGGAGGGCCCTGCAAACATTGTAAAGACAGACACCCATTTGTTACTCAATAGCAGATCATTCTGCACACAGCTAATCAGTTGGGACTCAACTGAACTCTCTTTCTCCCCTCTTCTCTCTTCCCCCCGGCCCTACTCCTACCCTTCTGCTTCCTTTCAGTCCGGGCTGTGGGAACTTCGAGTTTTTCCACTAAAAGATGAAGAGGTAGAAGCTTTACTGTGCCAAGATCAAATCACGAATCAGACTGAAATGTCAAGTGCAGCTTTTCCCAGCAACTCTCTTTGTGCTTCGTGCACACCCGAGGGTTTGCCAGACAATAGCCATCCACCAAGAAAACAATCTACAGAAGAGTCGGAAGACGGTGAAAACGTTTGCCTGGGAATCGGCAGTACAAGAAAGCAAAGGTGACAGGGAATAATGTGGTTCATTAAGAAAGCCAATTAAGGTGGAGAAAAGTGTAAGGTAAAATCTCTCTTGTTCACGCAGCATATGACAGCACAATTCAAAACCTGTATCTTAGCTGCATATAATATATTTTCTTTCTTGCTTTGTAACAGGCAGGATAAATCCCAAAGACAACACTTTCTTCTTCCCGAACCACAAGAGAAAGTAATTATTGCAAGCTGGAAGTCTAATATTCCCAGCGTCGGGAGTGGGCGCACATAAATTGCTGGCACCATTCACTTTCTGTTGTCATATTGCCACATTTGTTAATAATCATCCTTTCCTGGTTTCTGTTTGTTTTCAAATGCATTTCTGGTTCTAGCAGATTCTGCTGCAGCAGGAAATGCTGCCTACCTTCACCAACAACTTCAACTGAACACAGAAAAACTACTTGAAAGAACAGTGGGGAGAAGCCTTCAGATCGTTTTGCTGCGGGGCGTGACAGCAGGGCAGGGATCGGCCTCTCCGAACGCGTGCGGTAAGGGTCGGTGAGGGCCAGCGCTTGGAATCGAAGCAGGCGCTTTGGAAGCCTTGCGTCTCGCTTAAGTCTGCACTCGGCTCTCCGCAGTGCCGCGGCGTGTTCCCTACGGCCGCCCTCGCGCGGGCAGACACAGAGCGCTGCACTTCCAGAGTCGATGCATCCGCTGCTCAGGAAGTCGGGTTGCTGCTTCAGCCCCGTGGGCATGGACAAACAGAAGGGGGAGTCAAGGCAAATGAGTGACGCAGCTCTTGGAATACGAGCGGTGTGGGTCATCTCACTTCCTCAGCCCTCCAGTAGCTAACGAGGCTCGTGATATTTTGCTTTAATACGTCAAAGTCTTGTTCAGATTTCTGCACAGTGCCTTCTTAGAGTCTCGGAAGTATGCCAACGTTTGGTGACTGGCTGAAAAGGAAGGGATGGTTGATGTCTAGAGTATCAGTAAAGGAAAACAAGCCCCAAAGCTTGCCACTGGGAGTCCAGATAGATTTTTAATTTCACAGAGAGAAAACAAAAGCAAGTTGTTTAAACTTGAATGTAAGTAGCTTAGTTTGGGATGTATCTGCAATCTCGAGGGGTATTAACGAAGATTAAACACTGAATGTAGGTGTAATCCATCAACAGGGAGTTTTTCTGTGTAGGACAGTTGAAGGCAATTTTCTAGGAGTCTCTGGTTTTGTGCAAAACTTTCTTCCACGTGCCATCTGGAATGGAATGGCACTGGACAGATGACCCAGTTTTAGTGTCAATTTTTTTGTGTGTGTGTGTGTCAAAATAACAGGAATTACACACTGGGCATCTAAAAACAGTTCAGTAAAGTTTCAACACTACAACCTATTGCTACATTGTAGTTTATTGCACATTCTGATTATTTTTTTAAACACTTTTTTAACACTGGTTTGTCTTAAACTTGAATCTTGCCTCAATGCCTGATACAATAATCTTTGATGCAAGGTTGGTTTTTTAATTAAAAGTTATTTCTATATATGTTGTCTCTAGTCTGAGTTCAGTGGCCTTTTAGAAGTGAAGGAGCAGCAGCAGTGCTTCCTCTTGGCACGGAGACGCCCTTGGCCCAAGAATGGCTCTGTGAACACAGCGAAGCGGCAGCAGCGCTGTCGCCAGTGCTGTGAGGCTGACGTCCCCCAGCGTCCGAGCACGGGGGTGAATTTTTCCCCCTCTCTTGTCCCGCGTGTGCTGCTGGGAAAAGGTTTCTGAAAGGTACACGTCTCAAATGCTTGGCAGGTCTTTTCCGTGCCCGTATCCATTCGTTCAGACGTCTGATCTGACCCGCTCTCGCCCAGCGTCGTAAGGTCAGGGCTCCCTGCATCGTCCGGTCCCTGGGGCAGCGTGAGGAGTCTCTGCAGTTTGAGAGGGGGGACAGGCCAGGGAAAGCAGCCAGGCAGGCGCCTTGCATGTCCCGTCAAGGAATGCAGGCGCAATCCAGCGTTTTACAGCGAGGAGCAAGAGGAGTGTTTTTCCAGACTGGGAGGTGGGATGGGAAGGGTGTGAGAATCAGGCCAAGCAAACCTGTGTGAGAGGAGCTGGAGTAACCACGTTTGGTCAGCCTGGCAGACCGCAGAGCTCCTCAGTTGCCAGCAGTGGTGCCCTGTTAACCGCTGGGGCAGGTGCCAGCGGCGGGGGCTCACAGGCGGTTATCAATAGGCGCACGGGTGAGCACGTTTTCTCTGTCCCCTCTTCAGGTGTTCTTGTCAGCCCGTGTGTGAACCAGCCGGTGCCTCAGTGGGCAGCAAGCGAAAGGTCAGCCAGAGAAGGGCTGGGGAGCCAGGGTGCTGAAAAACAAACCCCTGGGGAAACTATAAAACCAACTATTTGGTCATAATCTCCTCTCTCATCATCAGACATCTTTAACCTCAGCCTCTAAGCTGGCGAGACCTGTGACCGCAAAGGGCCATTGCCCACAGAGCTGCCCGAGTGACTGCACGGCCGGAGAGCTGGGCCAGGGCAGGTCTCCCTCCCCACGCCCCGCCATGGCTGCTCCCCAAGGAGCGGTGGTGCGCAGGGTCCTGCCATCAGGTGAATGGCACGTGTGAGGGCGGCAGGCGAAGGGCAGCAGGGTGGGGTGGCCGAGCACGGGCCCCATCTGCTTTTCTCGTGCTGTCAGCCTGCCTCCAGCAGCCCCTCACCTGGCAGGGCAGGTGCGGTCATGCGCGATGCTTTTCGGGAAGCCCCAGGCTGCTCCTCACCCACAGCACCTCTGATCCGCCACCTTCTTGCGGCAGACCAGGCGCTGTGCCCTGCCCTCTCTGCCTTTACTCTGGGCATCTCCGCTCCAGCCAGAGGCACCCCATTTTTCAGGAGCCCCGTTTTCACTACTGTGACAGAGTTAGACTGAATTGGTCACAGGACCAGGCTCCACCGCCTTTCCCCGTGCTGCAGGCGGCTGGACCGAGCACTAGCACTCTCCTTGATTCCCCGCAGCCCTGGACTCCTGCGAGAGCTGCTGCCAGCGCCGCTCGTAACACGGTGCAGGTGGTGTTAGAGCACCACGCAGTACCAACAACGCAGCAAGGCCCCGTGCCCGCAGCTTCACACGCAGCCCTTGCCCTCGCGCTCTCTTTACCGTTTTCAGCTGAGACTTTAAGGCCACTTACGTTCTGCTACCTGCTGCCAAGAGGGTTTTAAACGCTTCATCTGCATCCAGGACCTCAGTGGAATAGATGTACAAAGGCAAACTTCGCAGCTCCCTGTCTACTGCGGCTTTTCCCTCGCTGGGGGATGCACGCTGTGCCGCCCCGTGGAGCGCGCGGCCGAGCCCAGCCTGACTCAGCACTACCGGAGTGTCTTTCATCCTGTTTTCCAGCGCAGACAGGCCCTTTGCTCTGGCAGATCACCCTGGACTCCTCCAGCCCACGTGACTTTATCACCAGATCGCGCTCTCCCCCCGTTGCTGAAGCCTTATCAGTGTTGCAACACCCAACGTTCCCGGGGCTGATCCAGCCCGCGGGCGCCGCGCAAGCGGCTCTGCTGGTTTTCACGTCAGCGCTCGGTTCGAGTCCCGCGGCTGCGGTGCTTCTGCTGTGGGGTTACGTTACTAAGCATGGGAGGATAGGCCTAAACAGAGCCTAACGGACGGCTTCTGTCCACGTACAGCAGCAAGAAACTGGCAGGGGGTTAAGCATTAAAGGAACAAGCATCGCTGCTGTCACCTCTGCGGACACTCTGCGATCGCCAACGGATGTGCGCAAAGCCGCTGCAGTGGTAGCCAGCTGCACGGACCCTCCCCCGGGTGGGATTCTGACATTTTTCTGCTGCGTGTGTAGTTTCTCTCACTCCTGACCTAGAGTCAATGGGCGTCCAAACACCAGATTTAAAACCCTGACAAAGAACAGTTAGCCGGCATGACTTTGGGCCATCCGCCCCCCAAAACTGATTAGGGAAAAAAAAAAGGCAGAAAAGGTGTGATTCCCCTTTCAAACCAGCTGAAGGCCAGCAGCAGGAGGCACGGACACCACAGCATGAAAAGCCACACTTACAAATCTTAATGTTTTCCCAGCCCGTGCGTGGCCTGCACTCTGGCTACCAGAGCCGTGACTGTTGCCCTGTGCACGCCGCACGAGTTCTCTCCAGTACAAACGAGACACTTCTTAACAGATCCAACGCTATCTGGACTCGTACCTTTCCTTCCTTTGGCACACCTCAACGATGGCATCAGTGCAGGAGGCCCAGATGACTCCATGTTTCCTTTGCTAGTTCTCAAATGGGGTTGCAAGTGGAAAACGGGAAGCGAAGACATTTGTTCACCTAAACCACAGTTAACCACACAGGAAAAGCAGTCATTTAGCCATTTCAGACTGTCTAGATTGTCTGACTGAGCCCTACCTCCTCCAAGGTGTGACCCACACTGCCCCGCAGCCCACTCCCTCCGCAGCCTGGCTGTGGGACACCTCGCAGGTCCTGGCTTAGAAGGGGCTGCGTCAGCATTTGGGTGGGTGACACGTGCCCAGCTTTGCCGCCGCGACAACAGATTTGACTTGAGCCTTGCAGCAGTGGCCTGGCTGTGGCTGTTGAGCCTCCTGGCCTGTTCCAGGGCGGCTCCAGACTGTTTGCCACCCTCTGTAATCACAACTTCACAGGAAAACCATCACGCAGGACACCATGAGCTACCGAAGGAGATGGCAATGCTCATCGGAGCCGTGAGAAGCAGGTTTATCCAGAATGGCCTGCTCAGGTCTTCCTCTGGTGGGTCACCCCTCTCCCCTTTCACGCACTCAAACAGGCCAGGCTCTGGAGCCGGCGCCAACAAGCTGAAGGCATGAGAACTAGTTGGCTTCGTAGCTGAAGGGCATTTTCCAGAACCATCTCCACATAGGGCACGGCAGCCCACTTACACCGAAATCACTTTGGCAGGTAACGTCCCTGTACGTCACTCTCTTAGCCAATGACTCAAGCACGTGTGCAAACGCAGGAGGTTGTGGGCAAGAGGTTTCTTAACTATCTGTAGGGTTCTAAAGCAACATCCTTCCACGAAATGCCAGCACTTCAGACAGCTGCCTTAACTGGCTGTTCGATAGGTACGCGAGAAGGTACTTCCCAGTTTGTGACCCGGTAAGTATGTCGCCCCAGCTGGTTTGATGTTTGACTTAATGTAGGTCAACTACTTCTGTGCAGTAAAAGCAACAAATAGGAACACGTCTGTCACCCGCAGGGGGTTTTTAGCCCTCTTAAACTGCAAATTTCCCAGACTTACTACCAAGACCGTGCATTTTTCACCGTCAGCTTAAAGGAGATTTACCACACTAAGGGAAGGGTGTTTAATGCAGATATTGGACAAGTTTTGTAGGAATGCACAGATCAAATGACAAAATACAGACAGCAGAAGGCAGCTGATTAGAGTCTTCCACAGGGGATTGCAGGGGGTGATGCTACCCTTCTAGCAAGCAAAACCTGACTGAGGTTGAGTTCAATCCAGCCCGCGTTACGGGTTGTGCCGTAAAATTAGCCTCCAGAGAATCAAGAGCCGGGTTCAAACCATTGCATTTCCAACCCTGAAAGACAGCCAGAACGTTTTTCACTGCCGCTTGCTTCATTGCAGCGAAGGAATGATTCCTCTGTTCAGCAGCAAGTTTCCACAAGTATCGTTCATCCAGCCCTCCCTTACGCACGAGAAACGAGGCTTCTCCTGCAGGCGCAGAGCCGTCGTGAACAGCCCTTGGGTGGGTCTCATCGATCCAGACAGCGCTTCTGAGCTGCTTCCGAACACACGTTCCTTAGAAGATTGATCACAGATCTGGGATCCGCGCTCTTCATGATCGCGCTGCCGGATACGATCATATTTGCACCTGCCTGGAAGACAAACACCCGCTCAGTAACATGGAACAGACCCACTTCTTGAGGGTCTCCTGCTGCAAACTCCCCTGCTGCAAAACGCATGCAGAAGTAGGGAATTCCAGGCAGGTGGGCAAACACGCACTGCTCGTGGGACAGGGGTAAGGTACCTCTAACCACAACCCCAAATCAAGTTCAGGAAAGCCTGCTTTTCTCCCAGACAGGTGATTTCTTCATCACCGCTCCCATCTACCCCAGCATGCACGACACAAACAACTGCCCCAGCTTGGGGGAGGCTTCAGCAGCCACTATTAAAGGCAGCTGAGACCACATGTGGATTTTAAGCGTGTTTTGCTGTTCCCTCTGAAGACAAACGGTCAAAATGCAATTCCTCCTCAGCTTTACTTTCAGAGGGATGCAGAGTGAGTGTGAGAATAAACTCACTGAATGAACGCTTACCTCTGCACACTTATGGATGGTGTCAGGCCCAACTCCTCCATCCACTTCGATATCCAGCGAGGGAAACTGCGTCCGCAGCCACTGAACCTGGGAAACAGCACAGAGAGGTTGGCCCCACATCCACGCTCGGCTGCTGTGGTGACATCACGCTTCGTACGCACCCAGACAGGGCCTGTTCACTTCACTGCTGCGCTCTGTACTGTTAATTAGCTCGATAAATAAAGAAGGAGAAAACGAAGCTTGCCTTTGGCATCATGTCTTCCATAAACTTCTGCCCTCCGAATCCCGGCTCTACCGTCATCACCAAAGCCATGTCTATCTGATTGGCCCAAGGTGCCAAGTGTTCAACCGTAGTGCCCGGCTTGATCGCCAAGCCGACCTGCAAGAGAAGGAACACAGATCCAAGCGCACCGCAGGATGACGCCACGGCCGGCTCAGTGCAAGCTCCTGAGGAGCTGGCTGGCTGGCTATGTGCTGGAAGAACACGCTGCTTTAAATCAAGATTCCTCGTTTTCCCAATAAAAATGGAAGACCAGCTCCGTGCACAAACAGCGTTCGGGCTGCAGGCGCCAATCTCTTTGGGTGGTCAGTGGCGGGTTTGTCATGGGCAGAAACACGGCGCTGAGCTGAGCCGGCGGCAGCGTGCTGCTCACAGCCCCCGCGCCAACTCACCTTCATCCCGTTCTCCCGGATGTCCTTGATCAACGCCCCGGGATTGTCCGTGGCTTCCAGGTGGAAGGTGTATTGGTTTGCACCGGCGACGGCCATGGGCTTCACCCACTGCTCGGGCCTGGCCA
>NW_010243019.1:26235-30378 GCF_000690775.1 Eurypyga helias | reverse complement strand
GATTCTATGATTCTATGATTTGTTACGGTAAGTTCAAAACTTGCCCATGAGCAGTCTCATTCTATGCCATACTACACCAAGACAAGTTACAAATCAACATAACAGCAACTGTCAGCAACTTCCCTTTTGTCAGAGTTATGGGAGTTATTGTTTGGGGTTTTTTCCTCCAAAGGACTCAGGAGACAGAATGGCAATGAATATAAAAGCTCACGAGTGTCCATTGGGAATTGGGCTCTCCAAATACGAGACCAACATGGAAATTGTATTTGAGGACACTCTGTTAGGTAGAAAAGACAATCAGGGCAATAAATGCCTGGTAATACATCGGTTTCTTGGACAAGGTTGATTAAGAAGTTTCCTTCTTCTGGCTATACATTTGCACTCCCCCACAACTCTGCAGTTGTGCCAGAACAACAGTTTCTGGTACTGAATTGTAAACCAGCTCACACACGTGATCTATGCTGAAAATAAATCTCCAGAAAGGATGTATTATGAATGGAGGCATTTCATTGCACCATTCAAACCCCTCATTTCTGGATGAAGAATGACACCAAGCCCTCTCTCTTCGGTGAGTGCTAACATGAAAATATGGAGTTAAAGCCAACAAAACTGCACAGATGACCAGTCCTCAGCTGAAAGTAATTTCAATGTCTTCAATTGCTTTAAATAAAACCCTTTTTCTGCCAAATATGGGCTTTCAGTACCAAATACATTTTTTACAGGTTTTGTAAAATTATTTTTTAATGCAATTTCTGATTTTTGAGATGGAATATCCAAATAAAATGGCACTTTAGCCTGTATCTCAGTTAAAGTTGTTTAAAAAAAAACTCCTAGCTTCTGGATTTTTTGTCCATCTGCAACTTCCTTCTTTTCCCTCTTGCCAATCTGTAACCCTGTAAAACATGTTCAGTGTGGAAGAGCTTAAGGACAAAGAAAAAGACTAATATTATGATTCTGTATTGTCAAAAAAAAGGCAAAAATGAAACACATTATCTTTTACATGTTGCCAAAAAATAAGATATATTCTTTTAGAATAGAAAGTTCCCAAGCTTAATATATCTTTTCCCAGTTTTTTCCAAATTCATACTGAAAATAGCAGGAAACAGAAACAGAAAGAAAACAATTCACAGAATACCTCTATGAATCATTTGTTTTATGTCACTGGCTGCAAAATATTTAATAATAATAACAACAATAATATAAAAGCAAAGAAAAAAGATAATTAAAATTCAAAGTTGCTCTTGTAATTTAAAAAATAACAAATCCAAACTTTAAAACCTGTTCTACTTCAAACACTGGCAAACAATTTCTATTTTCAAGTTTATTCATGGGACTTCTTTTCCCCATTTTTTCAATCTACTCTTTTATTTAAGTAGTGACAAGTAAATTTCAAGGAATAGCTTTTAAACAATGTCCAAATGAGAAGAATTAATGTCTTAAGACACAGCAAATTCTAATATTTGTTAATAGATCCCCCAAAAATATATCATGCACAAATGTCATTATTGCTGATACACATGGTGTTTTCTTGGGTTTTTAGGCAATTTCAAAGGCTGTCAGAGAGGATGATAGCACTAGATATTATCCAGATCAGATATGACCTCTAAACAGTGTATGCATCATGCAAATGTTGTACTTGATTGTTTTCTTCTCTTCACTACAGTTTTGGGGTTGTTTTCATGCTATAGTCACATAATCATCTAAATCCTTAATTCCATACCAAAAATAAGAGTCTTATTTTTTGTAAGGTACCCCAGTTGGCTAAGGTTATGTTACCTAAACCATGTACACCTAAACCTGACTATAAAACTTCGCAAGCTGGGCTGCTATGTCCTCATTTCTTTGACCAACGGATACTAAATCCCTTGGTGATAGAAAGGGTGAGGCTATATTCATGTGTGTAGAAGGAAAGAGGGCTTTAACATAGATTTTTTTCTTTAATATGTCTCTGCATTTCCAAAAGCAAGTTGTATTTTTATGATTGGAAAAAGTTCCTTTCACATTGTCTCCAATTCTGTGATACAAAAAAAGTGTATTTCCTTTTTTTTTAATATTCATTAAAAAGGCATTTACGCTCCAAGCAACAGTAATGAAGAAGAGAAAAAATGAAAGGAGGACTGGTTTGTAGTATCCTTTTCTGCTCTTTGCCTATGGAAAAAGAACATTCTATAAGGATGCAACCACGATAAACTGTTTAGCAAATAAACACTGCCCTCTTTTGGAAAAAGAGGTCCCTCTTTTGCCACAGCTGCCTACAAGTCTTCTAGAGTTAGTGCTGCCATACTGAGTATATATTAGCAAAATATGAGGCACAGTAAGCTTATAGGAGGAAATTAATAGTCTGTAAGTGTAAGACTCATGTCATGATCTGGTACATTGTCCCATATTTGTCCCTAAGTAAGTATCACAGAATTATTGTTACACGTAATATTTGAGGGCTAAAAATACAAATGAGAGAGAATTTTCTTTGTTTAAAAGGGTGTGTTCTGACAGAAGATTACACTGAAGTTCCACAAACACAGCTCCCCAGTTTCTGGCCATAGCAAATGCTTTAGAAAACTTTCTGAATATTAACTTTTTCTAAACATAAAATACCTGCAAGAAAGGGCAATTTATCATGTCAGACAGAAGATAATTTTCTGCCTTTCCTTCTGCTCCTACCTTTCCCTCATCCAAAAAAAAAAAATCCATATACTGGTCTATACTGTATTTTGGGAGCTACAAGAACTCTGATGTACTCTTCTCACCAAGAAAAAGATAACAGAAGAGAGAAAACATAATCCAGAAAGAGATAACAAGAGCCAGAAAACAAACTCTACAGTTCTCCAGAGGCCACAGGATATATCTAGCAGACTTCAGAAAACAACTCAGCCTTAAATTACCAGTCTGCCTGTCTTCGAACCCCTTATGTGTTGTTAAAAAAAAAAAAAAACCAAACCCCCCCCCCAAAAAAAAAACCCACCTGCTTCCTTGCAGGCCCATGTTGAATCCAGGAAAAATATTTCCTAGTACTGTGTAACACACATTTGGTCTGCAGAAGACAAGGCTATCGTCTTGCTGTATTCTCCATTCTTGCCTTCAGGTTATCTGAAGTAATAGGGGCAATAGGTCAAATAAACATCCACAGGTCCTGAATTGTCTCTGACAGAGTCATTTATGAACACCATATGCCACCCCCGCCTTCATCAGACAAGGCCAGTCATAAGAGGCTGATAGCATATTTAGCAATAAATTTTATACCACCTGTCAGTGCCATTCAGGTGGTACAGAACTTGTTATCTACGTCCTCAACGCCTGCTCATGTTCTTCGTGAGTGTGCCTGCATGAATTACATGTTAGGTTGGAAGGTTATGGAACAGTATGGCCTTGTACGATGGAGTCATGACCCTGGTGGACAGAGGATGGGCAACCAGTGTCATTTACCTGGACTTGTGCAAAATGTTTAACACTGTCCCACACAACATCCTTGTCTATAAATTGCAGAGGCATGGGTTTTACAGATGAACTTCCCAGTATAAGGAACTGCCTTGATGGTTGTACTCAAGAGAGTGGTGGTCAAGGGTTCGATGGCTGAGTGGAGACCAGTGTCGAGCGGCGTTCCTCAGGGGTGGGGATTGGGACCGGTGGTGTTTAACATCTTTGTCAGTGACACGGATGGTGGGATTGAGTGCACCCTCAGCAAGTTTGCCGATGACACCAAGCTGGGTGGTGTGGTTGAAACACGGGAAGGAAAAGATGCCATCCAGAGGGACCTGGACAGGCTGGAGAGGTGGGACCATGCCAACCTCATGGAATTCAACCAGGCCAAGAGCAAGGTCCTGCAGCTGGATTGGGGCAATCCCAAGCACAAGGACAGGCTGGGTGGAGAGTGGATAGAGAGCAGCTCCGAGGAGAAGGACTTGGGGTACTGGTGGATGAAGAGCTGAACATGAGCCGGCCGTGTGTGCTGGCAGCCCAGAAAGCCAATTGTATTCTGGGCTGTATCAGAATACAGAATTCTGGGCCGTCAGGTCGAGGAAAGTGATTCTCCCTCTGTGCTCTAATGAAACCCCAGCTCTGGGGCCCTCAACATAAGGATATCGACTGGTTGGAACGAGTCCAGAGGAGGCCATGAAGATGCTCAGAGGGCCGGAGGACCTCCGC
>NW_010243019.1:0-26127 GCF_000690775.1 Eurypyga helias | reverse complement strand
GGAAATGTTCAAGGCCAGGCTGGATGAGGCTTGGAGCAACCTGGTCTAGTGGAAGGTGTCCCTGCCCATGGCAGGCAAGAGGAAACTAGATGATCTTTAAAGCCCATTCCAACCCAAACTATTCTATGTTTCCATGATTCTATAATTATGAATCATCATTGATATTCCTATGAAAATGTCCCAAGTAAGTTTTTTGTAATTGTAGAGTTAAAAAAGTACATGCTTACAGCATTTAGGTATTTCCACAGGAAGATGGTTTTCCCAATAAATTACAGCTTACTTCATTTCCTAAGTTAAATAAAATGGACTCCTTTTGTTATTTCCATATTTTTTACTATTATTGAGTCAGGAAGTTGTACTCACGAAATAGCATATTCATCGTCATTCTGCCACAGAATATGGGTACTGTTCTTTTCTAACAGATTGGACTAACTCTCTTCAGATGTAAATCCAGTGTTTCAGATAGTTTTCAAATAACACTGTTTTGATGTGTTTGCTTCTAATATTACAAAAAGTGTATTTCCATAAGTAGCCTTAAAGTAAGGACTCGTAAGTTCTCCGCAGTAAAATATGATCTGCTGACATCTTGCTTCTTTCCAAGAATGAATTTCCTCTTGTAAGAAATTAAGTGTTGGTAGCATTCACTTTAGCAGCACGCTGCAGGACTACAGTTCCCATGCATCAGCTTGGGCTTTCCAAGTCAGAAGTAACAAACCATATAACACATGAACGTGGAATCTGTAAAAAGCACAGGGAAGATGTCCCAGAAATGGCAAACACAAAGAAATGCGTGCTGTGAAGTGGATCCTTGAACAGACAGTATTCACTTCCTGAGGCATCCAGAAGTTGAAAAGCTCCAGACAGAATTCCCTCTGCTCTGAAAACTTCATATTGAATATTCTCTGGTATAGCATTTATGGCATAAATATAATTTTTAAAAAAACAATGTTACAAGGCAAAAGTTAAACATTATGTTCACTCAATTTTTTTTGGTATCTTAATGATCCAGACCTGGACATAATTATGGTTATCTTTTTTGTTCCTCCTCAAGGGGTAAAATTCTGCATTGTTCATGACCAAAAGGGTTCTCATTGAGGAGTTAGTAAGGAGCTCCCAAACTAAATTAACGAATTACGTAATTAGGCTGCAGGAGAAGAAACCCTAGATCACCTGTCCTGCTGCGATATAAATAGAATCCAGCAGACTGTACCATTTACTTCCCAATTTGAATTAATCGTGATTTCTAATTTGTGTCTGAAAGGGCAAGAAAGCTACAAACTAATGAGAAGTTATAGGTCCACTCCAATCATTAACAAAACTCTTGTCTTTTTTATGTCCATTTTTGTATCTCTATTAATTAGTTTCTTTCTTCATGGATCATTGAGGTTGTTTCTGTTAACAAAAGACCTTTCTGTACCAACAATCAACAGCTAACCTAGAGGCGGATTTCTCTATTATCTCTTGTGGAGCTATTCTTCTAGTTAAAGTTGAGTAGAAAACTGTGACACAGCATTTGTAGCTGCTAGTATGTTTTCTTAATTTCTGGTTTTACTACTTTCCAAAGTGAGATAGACAAAAAGGGCAACTTCACATGGAGAGATTTTGAGTTCCTGTTCCCATGGTAACACCACTTCATGTTAGGAAGCCTTTTTGAATCTGTTGGCTATTTTTCTATCTCTGCCTTTGCTTAATAGATCTTAAGTGTTGAGAGGTTTTATTCACCTGACAAAAGCTTTTTACCTTATTAACAAAGCCCTCACACGCGGAGACTAAAATCAAGTAATATATGTGCTTATTTTTTTAGGCTTCAAAATATTTCCTTGAATGGAGGGAGATGTCTTCTATGGAACAACACATTTCACGGTAACTTTCATTGCCCTCTCAGCAAGCAGTAACAGGGTCAAAACAGGTTTAATCTTTACCTCATTCTTGCAACTATTCTCCATTATCATAGTTTTTTCACTTACACCCATGATGGCTTATACACAAGAAAGATTTGGACGAAGAGCAGAGAGGGAATGTCTGCTCAGTCACAGGCCAGCGCTCGGGAAGAGCTCAGGGCTGAGAGTCAAATGCTGTAAATCCAATGGACACTGTTCTCACAATAATCCTAACAAAGCCACTTCACTTCCTATCTCAGTTCCCCCTGGGGTCAGCCAGAGGTGAGAGGTGCTCTGCACATGCACAGTGCCCAGTGAAACACCTTTTCACTGGTAACAATGGCAACCATCCTTGGGATTGTATGCACATCTTTAACCTCACCTCTCTACAACCAAGAGCTTCTGAATCTTAACAGTTCATAATCCATTCACAGATCCTTAAGCAAAACCTAAAAACAACTCCAAACTTTAATCTTAACTTGCCCAAGTGTGCACATTTGCAACACCTCAGGTTTCAGGAGTGATTTGTTCTGTGAAGTGAGTGGAGCTATACCAACGAGGTATCATCTGTTCCTTTAACTTCTCTGTGCCTCACTTTCCCCATCTTTAAAACAGAGATCGTGATTCTTCTTTATCCCTGCCCAATGTGTTGAGGTGTCTGGGTAGACAGTGTCAGATGTTCTTTGTTCATTACCTTTTCAAACAAAATTATCATTCTTTAAATTTTCTTCAAACATAAAATAGCACACATACGCCATCATTGCCATAGTATTTTGAATGTATTTTAATTTTTCTCTCCATTTCAGTTTTACAAAAAACCATGGAAGTATTTTAAAGGAAACAAAATAATAAAATAAAAGTCCTAACCATAACCATAAAAAAATTATTAAAAAAAAAAAAAAGAGTAACTCCCAGGATTTTGAAAGCACAAGAGAGAAGATGTAACCACCTCGTTAGAGCTCCAGTATTGCAGTACAAGTAACTGCCACAGTTACCTGAGCACAAATTTTTATCTGACTTGCTATACCTCTGGTAGATTAAGCAGAGTGTAATTGTTCCTGTCATGATAAAAGGAGAAGAGGGTAGCTGTATTTACTGCTGAAAAGGTAATTTCAACCCTGCAAACACTTCTTGATCATATTGCTTGTCACTGCACGAAGAGGTCTAGACAGACATCACCTTTTGATTTTAAATATAAATGAAAAAAAAACCTGATTGATAGAAATGTCTTTATAGTATTTTCTAGTTTCTTTGCTAATACAGCAGATGTCTTATTTTCTTCTTAAACTGCATCAAAGATCCAAGAAACCTCTCCATAAGGACTTGTCAGTGTTTTCTTGGCAGAATCTAAGCTATTCTGAGCCACCAGCAAATACAGTAGTGTCCAGCCTGCACCATGTAAGATTATTTCTCTGGTTATTGCAAACCCAGTCAGTATATTCAAATTCAGCATCAGTTATAAACAATTTCAGATCCTTTCTCTACATTTCCACAAGAGAAACAGTCCCAGCAATCTCAAAAATACCACAGCTGCCATCCTCTCTATCATCTGTGTCGTCAAAGAAGCCAGAGCTGGGCAGCTTCCTGACAGAAGCAGGGCAGCCTGATCTGGAGTGCAATGAAGAACAAAGAAAGTTCACATTTTGTTCAATTAACTAACTTCCAAATGACAAACACACAGAAGAATAAGCCTCGAGGAAGAAAAGTTGAGGACTTTTCGTAACTCAGTTCTAATTTCTGGCCAAGTCAAACCACAAGTATAATTACACCCACCTTCCTCCTCCCAACCCCCCCCCCACCATGAATATATTACTAAAACTCTAAAAGATTTGTGGTTACTGAACTGTTAGGGTTTTTATCTTTTCTTTTTTATTTTTTTTTTTTTCCCCCACAGATTGAAACATTTCTGAGTGTACAGATGTTGAAACCACATTTCCACAGTAGACCAAACTTGGATTTGCCACTCTTACTGCAATTACATGAAACAACGCCCTGATCCACTATAAACTTACTCCACCTTTAAATTAATTCAAATATAGGTTGATAAATATGCAGCAGATGGCTTTGTAAGTGAAACATCGTCTGCCTATGCCATCCTAATTTAATCCGATAACCTTTCCTCCTACACTAAGCAAGAAGTCAAAGTAAACTCTGTGTTGGTTGTTCCAGCTAATCTGAACAAAATTAAAGCAAGTGCCTGCTGAAGACCAGGGGGCAGTGCTGATGGATGACCTCTATACACACAGAGCTAGCATGAAGAATTGGAAACATAAGGTGATGTTTCTCAGTTCTGGTACAGTTCAGTTCTATTATTCAGTTTATTCAATATATTTATCAACGATCTGGAGGCAGGAGTTGAATGCACCATGAACAAGTTTGCTGATACCAAACTGGGAGGTGCTGTTGACTCTTTCAAGACACCAAAGACCTTGTAGCAGGATCTAGATAGATGGGAGCATTGGGCAATCATCAGTGGGAGGTGATGATCTCCCTGTGTCCCAGTGACAGAAGGTGTGGGAATGGGTCAAAGTTATGTCACGGAGGTTCAGAGTTCACATGAGGAAACATTTACTATTGAGAGGGTGGTGAAACACTGAAAAGGTTTCCTACAGAGGTGGCTGGTGTGCCATGTCTGTCAGTGTTTAAGGAGTATTTGGGAAATGCCCTTAATAACATGTTTTAACTTTTGGTCAGCCCTGAAGTGATCCCACAGTTGGACTGTATGATTCCTGAAGGTGTCTTCCAACTTGAATTTGAATATTTTATTCTATTCTATTCTATTCTATTCTATTCTATTCTATTCTATTCTATTCTTCTATTCTACTCTATTCTGTTCTGTTCTATTCTGTTCTATTCTATTCTATTGACAACACCTACCATAACCTTTCTTAACTGTGAAACTTGAGTCCAGAATGTGTATCTACCTTCCATTTCATTAACAGAAAATCTGTTGTAGTAACAAAAACATACTTGGTAAGTATGAATGCAGATCAGCTTTTTTGTTACTCAATATTCTTTCCAAACCTACTTTCTTGACATAGAGGGTGGTGAGACATCGGAACAGATTGCCCAGAGAAGCTGTGGATGCCCCATCCCTGGAAGTGTCCAAGGCCAGGCTGGATGAGGCTTTGAGCAACCTGGTCTAGTGGAAGGTGTCCCTGCCCATGGCAGAGGGGTTGGAACTGGGTGATCTTTAATGTACCTTCAAACCCAAACCATTCTGTGATTCTGTGATACTATGATTCTATTTTTGTTGTCTACCTGTAACTACAAACTGAAATATCTACTTGACAGACCTTGGTTCACATGCATGTATGTCCTTTGTAGTACAGATTACACACTAGGTACTTTAATGCCTTTTAAAACAAAAGAAAAACTGTCGAACTTACAAAAGCACCTATGAAATTTTATTAATAATTTGTAAAATAAAACCTTATTTTTTCATGCTATCAATACCACACAAGACAAATCAGTATAAAACTGTCAATGCAGCTGAGAGAGCTCTGCTACAACACAGAATCAAACTCTAGCATACAAACTTACACACTTCTTTAAAATAATGTATTCACTGGCTTATTTCTACATTTTCACCTATAATGTTTAATTAAGAATGCAAACTACTTATTTTAAAGATATTCTATTACAGTTAGTCCGTCTGCAAAGTTATAGTATATAGCACAGTAAGGCTATATGCAATGTACAGCTTGAATGATAAGAAGTCAAGTCAGAAGAAGGACAAGAACCCTGCTTTTCACACTTCAGAGTTTGATTTGTTAGAGGAGTAATCAGTGAAGAATAATCCCCTTCATATACCAAATTTGGGTAAGTTGCTTTAAGATATGAAGCTCCTTGAAACTAACATTACAGTGATGAACTTTGACTAGAAAAATGCAGACTCGTCAATTGTAAAAGACCTCCTTTGCAAAAGGCAAGAAAGTGGTTGCATGTAAGTGTCATTTATTACAGAAAGATATTCCTGCTACTGGATGGACATTTCCATTACAGTGTGGTATCATCCATTAACTTCAATTTACAAGACTAGTCCTCTCTACCTGTGTTATCTTCTTTCCATCTACCTAAAGGATACCAAAAATGTCATGACTATCCATTCATTAGCATGTGTTCTAGGAAGAGGGTCTACCTGCAAAAGCTGGAATGCTTTCTGCTTCCTTTGCTTTAAAGAAAACTATTGTGCTTCCTGTTCCCCTGTAATTGGTCTTTATCTTGCATTGATTTTTACCTTGATGGATATTTTTCTCTCTCCTACAGGCTGGAAAGTAACTTTGTTACTCATTCTGAGTGACCTTGCAGCAGAAATTCATTACCAAATTACTGAATTTACAAAATTAATAATTACTAAATTATTAACTTGATTACTAAATACTCTTGCCTACATCCATAAGAATATGGAAAATGTTGAATGACCTTATTATTTGTAGGCAGGGATTTTATAAATGCAGTTTAAGCGAAAAGCATTCATAAAAGGAATATATTTACGAATTTCAGCTATCTTCCTAAACAGCTGCCCTCATTTACACACAGAAGTACTCAAAATGTTTTTACAGATTATGTAAAAGTTACACCAGTTGTCAAGGACTTTAGTAAACTGAGAACAAACTATACAGCAATGTTTAAGTGTTGTGTCAAAATTTCATGTATGGAATTAGGGAAAAAGTGGTACTGTCAGCAATATACCCTGTCATGTTGCTGATACTTAAAGGGAATTTTTGGCTATATTTTCAAAAGTGTTTGAAGTCACAGATAGGCATGGTGTGAGATTTTTAGTAGCTGAGAACACATCTGTCTTCAAAATCAAGGGGCCTGACATTCCCAAGTTCTATTGGAACCCTCACTAGATACCTCTTTGCCTTTGCTGATGCTAAAATGTATTTAAATTCTGGCCCATTGACCTAGGAAGATGAGCAACTGTTCTCAACTGTTGATTTTCCAGTTCTCATTAAATTGTAAGAAATTAAGCAAAATAGTATTTTCCTTGTCTTATTTGAATATATGTGTCTGCAGCCAAAAATCAAATGTGATGTGTACAAGGGTGATTCTCCCCCTCTACTCTGCTCTTGTGAGACCCCACCCACTTCTCTAGTTTCCCAGAGAAGTAAAAGAGAGGTCATAGTATTTTTGTAAGGTGACAAGGAGATCTGGGACAAATTTACCAGTTTCTCTAAAATCCCAGACCAATGTTTTGGACACAAATGAAAGATATAAAATATACAAGGAACAGTCCTCTTTTACCACTGAAATTTTTTTGAAAGGATATTTTGAGGTAGCTGTTTTCTTTGATTTTTTCATATAGCAAGATGGAAGAGGAAAGAGTTAACAAGTCAGGGGGCTTGATCAAAATATCCAGCTAGATGTCAGGACTGAATACTCCCTTGCACATTCTTCAGTGTTAAAACCACTTATCCTTTTCATCTATAATTCCTAAAGTAGATGCCTGAAAAATGTCTCAGTGAGACTGCTCGGTCTACATAATGAGCCTCTGGGCAGATTCAACTGTTAATACTGTTTTGCTTTAGACTCCTCAGCTCCATGGATAAACTGCTGAGAAATAGCTCCTGTTTATTCCTTCGGAGCTGGTTAGACGGCTTTTGATAGAAATCCCTAAACCAGTTCAAAATTTATATTTTTACTTTCTCTATTAAGGTATTGGTAAGATGGGACTTCATTATGGCAGCCATGAATGTTTGAGATTTTCTGTAAATATTCTATTTAACAGCTCTTGCTATTTTGGTCATTTTTGGAAGACTGCATTACTGCTCCTCAAAAACATGATGATCTTTGAAAGTGAGTACAGGCCTGAGACACCAGCTACTAACTGGAAGAATCTCTTGTCTCTAGGCTCGCTTGCTATTGCTCATATTGGCATTTCTTCGTTCTTCAGAACAGTTGCTGGTGTCAAGTCTGGATTGATATTCTCAAGATCTGAGACGAGTATCAGTATATCACTGAAATGCTTGTAGAAGGTGGTTTATTCACATAAAAATGTGATGTATGCTTTGTTAACATTGTCTGACTGTTCCCATTCAACCTCCATGGTGTCTCTCTCAGCCAGTGTTTTAAGATACCTTTGTTCGAAACCAATGACTTTAAAATACATAGTAGTTTCTGGCATCCTTAGTTTCATCCATAGGTGATGTAAATACACACCTTGCAACCTTTCCAAATGCAAGGAAACATTAACACCTTTCCTACCTGATTTCAAGAAATTTGATTAGTCTCTGTTTCTAACCTGTACTGATGTGATGTTTCCTTTATTTTTGACAGGGTTTAAGAAACTTTCTTGCTCTTTTCTCACTTTTCTGTATTTATTTAGATATGTTTTATCAATTTTCTCTAGTTCTTATACATTTCCCTCATTCTTCTGTATCCTTTTTATTTCTTTTTTTTTTTGGTTGGTTGGTTGGTTGGTTTGTTTTCTAATTGCTGCCTTCATCTCATCACTGAACCCAAGGGATGTTTTAGTTAGAGCTGCCCTTTAGAAACTGACTGCAACACAACCATTCATCTGAATACAGAGGGGCAGCTGTTGCTAATGATGGTCTCAACTGTCACACAGAAGACCTTTAATCCTACATGGGACCACTAGTGGTTTACTTCTTCCCTTGCTCCAGTGGCTTCATTAGACTGCAATCCTTTATCTAAGTGAGACAAGAGATTACAAAAACTCTGTTCTCCCAAGCCTGGTCACTGCAAGGAGAAGAGGTAAAGAGGAAGGATGGCTTTGAAAAGTTCAATAAAAGTGTATGTGAGTAGACACAGTAATTACAGAAGAGCCATGCTGGGTGCACACTTCATCTGCAGTCTGACAAGTAAAAGGGAAATAAACAGCAACAATTTAAATGTTCAAGCAAACATGCAGTGTTTCTGATCTAAGTGATTACATATGTATTCACTTTATCCATTGCATGAAACAACTATCTCACTGTTTCATACTTATGTTTGGTTTTGATGTGCGTTTTGATACGAAAGCCTGAATTCCCCTTAAATCATATACTCCACAAATAAAGATATTTACTTAAAAACTGATGAAAAAAAAAAAATTAATAACATGAAGATATTATAGAAGGCTGATTAAATGCAAGAGTTGTGTATTAAAGAGCCTATGGATCTCATCGAAGATTCAGTTTTATTTTCCTTCTAAGTGACTGCACTAATATCTATCTATTTCTGCACTAATATCACTAATATTTTTAGGTTCGATGAAAGGGTAGCAACAACCTCATGTAGTCTTAAGTTATTAGGTAACTGAAGAACCTAGACTGATCCTAGACTAAACCAAAGAAAACCAGCTTTTTGAAGCGTCCCTCTCATGTCACATCTGCAGTAGAAAAGATAACAAGAATTAACCAAATGCGCTACACAGAACATGGGTGAAATAGAAAGGACAAATCCAGTCAAGTAAGTCTTCAAGTTTATTGACCATTCATAAGATAAATGGTCTGAGCATCCTAATAAACAGGAAAGCCAACAAGTTACTTCTGTTTGCACCAATATCTGTGTGTTGGCAGGGGAAACACGCTGTAGGAAGCCACAAGAGTGGCAGCGTATGAAAAGCACCAGGAGTGTGACAAAGAATATTTGGGAAGAACCAGAATGAAAAATGAACAAAATATTCAAATACAGGCAACTTCGCAATCAGTATAGCCCACCCATAAACACACAAGATCCATCCCTAGCTCAGTGCTTCAAAGTTAAGGGTGACTGGAGTCTAAACTGTGACAATCAACCAGCTGCTAAGGCCATATGCAAACAGACCTGTGGTTTCAGGCTTAGAACAGTCTTCTCCCATATTACACAGGGCTGAAAACAACATAAAAATGCACTCAGCTTTGAATAGACCAAGCTCTGAAAACCAAATAATATTCCTTTCAGCTGTAGTGTAAAACAGAGATTACTTTGAAGTGAAGCTGTCAGAGAATGCCCAGACTTGGCTTAGTAAAGGGTTAAATTTATTAATTTATTTATTCCTAACTGCTCTTTAATCATCAGAAATATATTCTACATTTTTTGAAACAACAGCAGTACATTAGTTTGAGAATCAGAGAGTGAAAACAGCTATAACTAACTAATCTAATGTCCCTTCTGTGTAGGGGAATGGGTAAATAGATTCGTTGCTGGGCCTATGCCTCACATAGTCCAGGATAATGTATATGATACCTGAGGCAGAAAGCAAAAGCACTCTGAAGCTACAGTTTATTCCCTCTCGCTTAGCTCCAGTGCAAGTCAGGAGCCAGCTCTTTCACACTTCCACATATGACACCCAAGTATTACTCTGTGATGGAAAGCTCTTCTATTTCCCATTTTGGAATACTCCTTGTCACCTTCATAACACTGATATTGACAGATCCTAAGATAAATGTGAATCTAGCATTATTAAAAAGTAATGTTTAAAATTTGATTGTATTACTGAAGGCACTCACTCCTCACCAGGAATAGTCATCAGTCATTTTCACAGCTCTAAGAATAGTTTAAATTTGATGAAACCAAACTCTGATTTTTAAATTATAAATACACATTATGCCTGGTTGTGTTTTCATTCAAAAATTAACAAAAGCTGAGCAATGACATTGGGAGGAGGAAATAATGTGCTCCACTGTATTAGTATTAAAGCACTGAGCTTAGAAGTGCACTTAGCACTTCCAACAAATCAAAGAACAAAAATTGCCTTAAAATCAACTGCTACACCTGATGAGCAGAGAAATCTCTTAGAGACACAAGTCATAGTCCCATCATGAGAGGCACGAAGGGAGATCTGATTGGCTGTAGATGCCCAACTGGCTTCAAGGGAGCCACATGTGACAATAACAGCCACGTCATCTGCAATTCTTTGCAATTCAGTACTGAACTTTTCTCTGAAAAGGCCCATCTGTAGCTTCCTTCTTAAAAAGATAGATCTATCTTACACACATACAGGACCTAGGGAGAAAAATACGTGCATTTCTTTTGCTTATTCTGTAAGAGCAGTGAATTAATGAATACTCAAGGAAGCTAAAAATGTTCGTTTCAGCTACGATTAGGAATAGAAACAAAGAAAGTTATGTTTGCCAAATGAAAACCAACTGAGTTTTTAGGTTCAGAATTCTTATTTCCCAGCTTCTAAGGAACATTATCAACAAAGCATAGCTAATAATAAAATTTAAATTATTTAAAAAATACACTGCAACTGTGCCTTCAAAGGGAGTTAAATTATGTTGCCATTAAACTTTAAGGACATTTCCCAAAAGGACTAGATCTGTAGTTTTTTTATCTGGAGTTTTGCCAAGTCTTCATGTGATTACAGCATTAAATTCAGGGGAAAAAATAAATTTGGGAAAAATGCATTGCATCAAAATGAATTTATAGGATATACTAAGAGAAGTAAAGAAAGTACAGAAGAGATTATTTATCATTTGCATGCATGTATCTGAAATAAATAAGTATCAACAAAAGCCTTCATTTGGAAGTAAAAAAGGGTTAATAAATGTGGATATTTATGTTTTTGAAGATGTATTCATGAAGCAAACCTGTATAAACTGATAAAATAAGTCTTCGGGGTCTGAGCACTCTGAAAAAAATGGAACAAGTGTTTCTTCCAATTAACTGTTGAAGCCTGTTTCAGTGCTGATTATTTCTGTCACACAGTGGGAAATCATGAAAACTGAAGTATTGGTTCCAAAAGTACTGGAAAAGGAAAATGAAAAGAGGCATAACATTTAAAGAATTACTGTTTATTTGTGAAGCAAACTTCAAAAATGCCTTGAAGAAACTCATCTTCCTTTTTAAGCTTTCGCTTCAAACTTTTATAAGAAAAGAATATAGAAAACTTCAAAGGAAATATATCTTTATAAACTTATACAGTGATTTAAGCACTTGTTCATCTCATTCACATTCATGTTGGAATAATCTACAAGTAGATCTAGTAAAGTTATACAAACATGTATATACAAGAAAAAAATATCAACTGTCACTTGTGTAGTGCACAATAATCCCTGAAAAGAGTAAAATGGCTCAAGCAGTAAGTAGGAGACTACCAACTGTATCCAGTAAATATACAGAGGTGACTGTTGCCTAAAAAACAAACGTGGGGAGTGGGGAAGCGGAAGAAAGCTAGACTTCAGAAACAGGATATGGTGAAAAATCTGTAAGTGGTCTAAAGATTGTGGCGAGTTCAGGACAACTAAGGAATCAAGGCTGCAGGACAGAAGTAGTACAACAAACATTTCCATGTTCTTTGAAGTAGAAACAGTAGAATTTAGTAAAGGTGAATGAAGGTTCAATGTAAATTGAATACAGTTGAGAAAAAATGACCCCCAAAACCTTTGTAATGTAATAAAGAATGGATGTTGAATCTCGTTGTCATTTTTAAAAACATATTCAATACCAAGGGCATGCTCTCTACAGAATTACTTGCACAATTCATACAACCTATATAAGCTAAGATTTTTCACTTTTTTTTTTTTTTTGTGTATAACATTATCTCCATCCTACAGGTGAGATGTCAAGGTACTGCAATATTAAAGATAAATAACATGGGTAGCATGAAAGAAACGTGAAATTAATATAGTGTAACAACTTTGAAATAGTATGTAATTTAACAACACATATCTCATATAAGTTGACCTCAAGTTAAAGTAATAAAATACATACATTAATAATTAACTGAAATGTCCCATTAATTGTAGGGGGGGGGTGGGTAGGGGAGTGGGTGGAACGTCTAGGAGAAGAAGCAGCTGACTAAAATAGCCATGTTGGAATCCCAGGTACGCCATGCTCTGCCCCTTGAATTTTCAGTAAGTTTCCACTGTGGATTCAACAATATTTTACAAAAACAAAACAAAACAAACAAACAAAAACCCGACCAAACCCAAAACCAAACAAACCCTGAAAAGTGGGGCATCATATCATAGTTGGAAATAAGTTGATATCTGAGAAAGGAGTATCACTCTTCCACATCAGCCTCCTCTTGCTGGGCATCATCTTCCACAAGGGAGTTAGACCTGTGCCAGGAAGATTTTCCCCTGCCAAATATTAATCTTATGGAAATTAAGACAAATTAAAAATTTTAATAGACACCAGATTCTAGCCATTGAAGCCTTTCTAGAAGAAATCTAGAAACAGAATCATTCAGATTGCAGGAATGTTTTCAATAGTGGCAAAAAAGATATTTTTCAGAAGCCTAGCTCATTTAAGAAATTGTCTGTTCCCAGCTCACAGACACAAAGTTCAGACAATAACAGCACAGAAAAACTGCTAAGTACATTGTTTTACTAATTTTGATATTCTTTGTTTGTACTTGACAGGCAAATGGTTAACATCTGGACTTTCAGACAAGTGCTTTCCTTCCTTATATTAACAGTGGAATTCATATCTGAATAGTGGTTATTAAGTTGCCAGAGAGAAAAACATATGAATGAAACCTGTTTCTGGGAATGAAAACTTTCCAACTAAATTCTGTTTTGCCAAGAAAGCTAATTCAAAAATTCGACCTTTTACTGTATTATTTTTAGGTACACTGTTAGTTACTAACTCACTGCAACATGTTCATATCTCACTAAAACTTAGTCATTAGGTCACATTTTTTGGGGAACTACTTGCTCATAGCCAATGATGGACTACAATTGTATTTAATTTTGGATAAGAGGTAAAAAATAACTTGTATGATATAATACATCTATTGCTTCCAACTGAGAAAACAGGCATGCATTTCAGCAGGGGCTCTTGTGTGTGTGTGTGTGCTTATTGCCTTCTACTCATTTATCTCTTCTCTGCAGCAAACAAAGCAGAAACATGGGACCTTTACCTTCTTTTTGTTCCTCTGTTCATGGTTTAATTTGACTTTTCCTCTGCCTTATGATACTGCTTCTCTCTGTCACTCCCCAGAGGAAATTTTCAAGCTTTTGAGGTGCCATAAAGGCAGAATGTGCAGCTTTGCTGAAGCAATACTATCTTCAGTGTGTAAGACTCTGGGAACTATCATTCCTAACTCTTTTTTTGCAGAGTACTCAGATTACTGCTAGTTTTCAGGAAACATTAAATTAATTTGGTTGGAACCCACAGCAGCCCCCAACTTAAACTTCTTTCAGGATTACTGTGCATTTTTCTCTTTTCAGGCAGCTGGTGCAGGATGTGCTATACTTGAACTACAGTTACTGGTTTAGGTTTTAAAAGTATGAGGCCAAACAGGGGCCTGAAGGAGGGACAAGCTGATCCAAAGAGAAGAACAGAGAAATACTTGATGTTTATGAACATGTTTCTCTACAAAAACGAGTATGAGTCCCCAAGCAAGGACAAAAAATTCACTTGTTAGATTGTGACGGCATAAATCTAAGTGAAATATTTAACTACATAAAAGCCACTCCTCCATTCACAACACGCACATGGCTGTATAGAAAACCCTCCTATGCACTTAGGAATTACACCTTTGATGACCAACATGAAAAGAACAATGTTCGCCTGTACAGACATCAGCCAACAGTGTCCCTGTGTGCTTACCTTTATGGCCCTACTGCTTTTGTATCCAAAATTCTTCCAAAGGGATCCCTTTTAATTCTACTACAGCACATTTAATCAGACAGATTTCCTCAATTTCACAATGAAAAAGGTAAACAAAAGGTTCAGATTGATAAACACAGAACACTGTAAACATCCCAGCGGCAGGTGTCCCGCTGGAACTTTGCTGTGGATGTATATGAAATATTTAGGATTTTTTAGAGTTCTAGTAGGAAGACTTTTATTCCAGCAATAAGGAATATAGCCACGAGCTGCCTGCTGGCTATACACTCTGGGATGCTCTGTTGTGGGCCATGGCTCCCCTTCCCCTGTACTCCTCATGAGCTGTCACACACCAGCCGTCCCCTGGAAGTTCCTCTGGTTGACATCTAGCAAAAGTGGAATCATAATTGTCTTTCATCTGGACACTAGGGGCAGTTGCATGGGATTTTTTAAATGCCTAGGACACATCGCTCTGTGTATATCACAGGCATAGAAGCAGGGCTGTTGCAAATGAATAGGAGACATGAGCAGAAAAAGAAAAAAAAGGAGAGTCTGATGGACTGATGTATTTTCTGTCTTGTCCCCTGTGTTGGCATTTCTGTTTGCTCTCTGACTTCTTTTTTTAAGCTGTCAAGAGTAGATTTTTTGACGTATCAGGAAAAAATCCAATTACTTTCATTTCCTGTTTCCTCTGAGCCAGATTGGAGCAGTAAGGCAGTGTTGTCATGTTTCTCCAAAACAAGAACACAGCCAGCTATGAATAGGATGATGAGAAAATGATGGAACATCAGTGTGGAATTCCAGCCACCTGTGTAGTCGATCTGAAAGAATATGAATCATGAAAAATTTGGTTATATCTTTTTGAAGCCTGCTGCCTACCTTGGTAAAGCTCATTGCTGGCTGATAAAGAAGAGAACACCCCACCATTTATATCAATATAAATATGTAAACAGGTTTTTTTTTAACACAGTTGCCTCTGAAAATGCATTCTTTTTACTTTATGTGTAAACTACACAAATATCAGATATGGTCAGCATTTTCAGGAAAAAAAAAAAAAACGCAAAAAAACCTTAGAAACTTCTTTTGTACTTACATGTAAGTATGGACTTATCTTGCAAAAAAATACAACAAAGAAAACACCTCTCATTCTGAATGCAGAATGACCTGGTCTGAGAGGAGGAAAAAAAGTAAGGAAGGAGAATGTGTAAGATTATCTTAATCTTGCATTCTGAAATTCTATATGCTTTCCAACTTTCAAATAACAAAAACTCCTTTCATTAAAACATTCTAACATAAAGACACTTGGGAAATGAAAAGTTATCCTTAGCTACTTAACACCTTTTACTGTGGAAGTCCGGTTCAAATTTGTTAATTTTCCATGCCTTATAAAAAGTAATCTATGCAGACTAGATGACTGTGTCTCCAAGTCAAAATGACTTTATCTGTGCTTTAACAGTTTCTGTTCCTATATCTCCAGAAGTAGCCTGAACATATATTTCTATTCTTGGCACTTGAGCAGGTCACAGCACCTTTTTTCATCAATACCTTAATGAACACCAGGCAGCAGCAAAGCTCATGCAGCAGTCTCGTACACATATAAATTAAGTAGTTAATGATAATTTTAAAGCCAACATCACATAAAACTCACTCAAAGATTAAAAAAAAAATAACAACCTTCCTCCTCCAGAAAACTATGAGTTCTTCAGACTTCTTTGATTTATTTTTTTTTTTAAATAGGGACCTTACAGCCTGATCACAATATTCCTATCACCAAAGTTTTCCTTCCCACTCTTTGATTCTACCATCACTATACAGTGCAAAATCCCATGGGCTGCTACAGCTGCTCAAATACAGTAGGACCTAAGCACATCAAAAGAGATAGAATTGAACTAGACAACAAAGCTTTCAAGGGATATAGAAAGATAATTTTAAATAAGAGCCATTTGTTATTTTAAAGTATTATATTTTTACTCGGGGTTGCAGGGAACATGCAGTATTGGTAGGGTCATTGTACAACACTCCAGAAGACAACCACAGCTTCAGGTGTCTGGGCAGTTAGGGAGAGAGGTTACCCCGATCACAGTTTCCATCATCCATCCAACAGGCCATGAAGGAGAGTCAAGCCAGCAGCTGCAGGAAAAGCAGGAAGACCCCCACTGGATTTGATGAGATGTACCTTCCTACAGAGTCCTGAAAATATTCCACTAGACCATCCTCAAAACCAAGCCACCTTATTAAAATATTGCAAATATTTTAAAAATTATAATGGAAGAAAACATTGATATGTTGTAATTTTTTTAACCCAGCAGTGTTCTAGTCCATAAATGGTTTCAACTGCAGATTGCATGAGGCAATCACGGAAACAAAGATCAAAGCCTTAAGAAATTCTCTTTTATTTTAAAAATAACAGATATTTTTAGCTAAATATATCAAAGTAAAATGTTTGCATTTTGATGGTTTTGTACCAAAATTCCATTTATAAGAATGCTAGAATCACAGAATGGTTTAGGTTGGAAGGGACCTTAAAGATTATCTATTTCCAACCCCCCTGCCATGGGCAGGGACACCTTCCACTAGACTAGGTTGCTCCAAGCCTCATCCAGCCTGGCCTTGAACACTTCCAGGGAAGGGGCATCCACAGCTTCTCTGGGCAAACTGTGCCAGTCCTCACCCCTTCTGCAGGAAGAATTTCTTTCTGATATCTAAACTTCCCCGCTTTCCATTTAAACCCGTTATCCCTTGTCCTGTCACTACAGGACCTTGGAAAAAGTCCCCTCCTATCTTCCTTGTAGCCCCTTCAGGCACTGGAAGGCTGCAATAAGGTCTCTCTGGACCTTTCTCCAGGCTGAACAAGCCCAACTCTCTCAGCCTGTCCCCATAGCAGAGGGGCTCCAGCCCTCTGAGCATCTTTGTGGCCTCCTCTGGACTCACTCCAACCAACTGATAACCTTCTGATGTTGTGGGTTCCACAGCTGGACGCAGAACTCCGGGTGGGGTCTCACAAGAGCAGAGTAGAGGAGGAGAATCTCCTCCCTCAACCTGCTGACCAGCCCAGGATATGGTTGGCTTTCAAAGTATACAAACATCACCTCTCTAAGATTTCTCAGTATTACTGGGACTTGTTGAATATAGGCTCAAGAGAAGTTTCTCATTATTTGAGCTTTAATGAGTTACCCCATGCTGAATACTAACACCTGACTTTTGATGAGGTCAGTTGTTTTGCTAGCTGTGCAAGTTTACTTCAGAACCTCCAGGGAAACATGTAGATTTTAGTGAGAATTTATTTCAGACTTGGATGAAAATCCTCAAACTGACCATGAGCTCATTCCAACAAATGTGATTCTCTGTTTTCAGAAATAATTTCTCTAGATAGGAGATTATTTTAGCCATGTTACATTATGTAGATCTTTGTGTTCCTATGAACTTGGGAGAAATGTGAAATTTTGCCACTGCACATATCAGTTTTTGATATTTTTTTCTTTTTCTCTATCAAATTCTTGCAAAAAGAAGAGGTTTAGCAGAAGAGATTAAGGTTGCTGACAAATGTTGATTGTTTGGAAGGATGATTTCATCTGTCTCTCACTAAAACCTCCATGCGTTTTTATCCACAGAAGTATTTCGTCACAGCTGTCAAGCTTCCAGAACCTTCCCAAGTAAACAGTCAGAATGATTTGTAGAAACTAGCTATAACTCCTCACTCAGCAATGCAATATGTGAGGAAAGGTTCTTGAAAAATAGAAGATTAAACTGATGGATCACTTGGACTGAAAACTGCAGTCACATCCATCCCTGGTGCAGCTCTACTTGGAGCAGGTGAACTTGGCCTGCTGTTGTTCAGCATATTTATTATTGACATGGGAGTGTGGGCTAAGGGTTAAAGGCACAGTGCCAATACCTGTGGACAGCCCTGAGCTCAGTGAAAAAAAGACATGACTGTACTCACCAGTCTTTTCATGAGAACTTCCTAAATAAGCCAATTTGAAGAAGAGCAGAATTTGACATAGTATGGAAACATTAATACAGCAGGTAAGAGTACAACTATATGGAGATATAATACAACCCAGAGAGGGATGTGGTAGGAAAATAAATGTACCAAGTATTTGATATACAGAATTGTAGGTTCCATACCTAGGAAAGATTTGCAGAGGACAACTCTTGGATCTAGGCAGCTGTTAACAGAACAGTGTGAAGTTGGCATTGCACCCGGTCCTACTTTTTTGCCTGTCCAGAACACGATACCTTCCCCAGCTTCTCCTCTGCTATTGTACTAAAAAATGTTTTTTGTCTTCATAACAGACAGCCTGGATGCTTAGGGTCCATCCCCTGAGCTGCTGAAGGACTGAGGACAATCCCCACCCCAAATTCCTGTACCCTCTCCAAGGCTGGAGATTCAAAGAGAATTAAATATAAGAGACCACTGGATTAGAGAAAGGAGGATTATTTGAACTAATGGGGTTTATCCCTATTTCCTATTATCATTGTTCCTGGAGCTGTTGATCTGCTACAGGACCTCCTCAGTGCATTTTTCCAGCTAGAACCAAACTAGAAAAAACATGAAATATCAGTCAGAAAATGACATGGAAATGTTGCAGTTGTCCAAAATCAGTGTTCTATTTGAATACAATATTTATGTTCATTACATCATTTCAAAATTATAACAAAGTTTCTTGTCACTCAAATGAACCCAACCAAGCTAGATCCTTCAGTTTAATTTGGTTTAGGTTTAGGCAAATAGCAAAACATCTGTGTGAGGGTTGCTTATCTCTGAGAGTGGCTGGTAAATACAAGAAAAATGCGAATTTCAAAATGTTTCTCAAATCTCAGTGCTTCATGTAGCTTGACTTTTCTCTGAATGAAATGTCACTTATTTGTATAAATATTAATGTCTTACAAAGTATTTTTCTCCTGCTTTTTCCCCCTCGCATTACAATATCAAAGACAGTTTTTAAAGGCTACCCACTAAATTAAGGACATTTTGAAACTGAACTTTTTTCCCCTTTAGCAAGGAGGATGTCCAAGAACACACTGCCCAATGCCAAATTAGAGTGATGCATCCTGTCCAACTTCTTTTTCTTGCCTTCTTTTTGGTCTTATTTGCCACTAGTTCTTGGTCAGTGAACTAATAAATTGAATACTGAGTTCCCCCACTCCACAACCAACAAATCTCATTAGTCTGGGTTTTAAAAGCATAAATAGGACCTTTGTACTCTGATATATCAAAAGTCAAATATCCTCAGTGTAACAGCAGACAACCATGGACACAGTACAAATCCACATAGTGTAAAACAATTCTCACTATTTTTCAGGTTGGACTACAGATGTTTTATAAGCTTTTATGCTGGGTGAAGACCTAATGAAGCAAATCTCACTTGCATGAAATAGAAAAGGCAACTGCTGGCTCAGTAGCATTCTCCTCAGCTTTACCTGAAATCCCCAAGAAAGTCTTCATTTGACATTTCTTGAAAAACAAATCAGGGCATGAGAACTGAGTAAAAGTAAGGAAAAAGGCATTCCTCACTTTCTGTATTCCAGTGTCAGCATAAAATGACAGAATCATAGAACATCTCAAGTTGAAAAGGACCCATAAGGACGATCAAAGTTCAACTCCCTGTTTCTCTCAGGACTACCTAAAACTAAACCATTGGACTAAGAGCGTCATCCAGATGTTCCTTGAACTCTGACAGTCTTGTTGTGACACCTTCCCTAGGGACCTGTTTCAGTAACTGACCAGTCTCTCATTGAAGAACCTTTTCCTAATGTCCAACCTGAACTTCTTCTGATGCAGCTTCATTCCAATTCCCCATGTCCCATCCCTGGGCACCAGAGAGAGGAGATCAGCACCTTCCTCCCTGCTTCCCCCCTTGAGAAAGTTGTGGACTACGATGGGTTCACCCCTCATCCTTCTCTTCTCCAAGATGAACAAACCAAGTGACCTCAGTCACTACTCCTAAGCCTTGACCTCGGGGCCTTTCACCATCTTTATTGCTCTCCTCTGGACACACTCTCATGGTCTGATGTCCTTATACTGAGGCACCAAAAACTGTACAGGGTATTCGAGCTGGGGCCACATCAGTATAGTATACGGTGGGAAACTACCTCCCACGCCTGGGTAGCCCATCTGTGCTTGATGCACCCCAGGATGGTGTTGAACAAGTTGTCCTGTTGGACAGAAGGTTGGTCTTTTTAGATGTCAGACTACACAAGATGGACCTTCCAGCCCTGTCACCAGCTGTGTTCTCCCCTGTTGACCAGCACTCCCAGATCCCTTTCAACAGGGCTGCTTTCCTGCCACTCTTCTCCCAGTTCGTACTTGTGTACAGCAATCCTCCATCCCCAGTGTGGAATACAGCATTTTTTCCTGTTAAATTTCAGGTCACTGATGATGTTCAATGCTCCCATCTATCTAGATCCCTCTGCAAGGCATCTCATTCCTCAAGAGAGTCAACAGTCCCCCTCCCTCAGTTTGGTATAGTCAGCAAACTTGTTTATGGTGCAGTCAACTCCTGCCTTCAGATCGTTGATAAAAATATTGTACAGATCTGGCCCTAGGGTTGAGCTCTGAGGAAGAGAATTGGTGACCAGTTGCCAGCCAGATTTAGCCCAATATTCTAGAATCTTTGAGCCCTGCTGTCCAGCCACGTCTTCACCCAGCACACTGCGTACATTTCAGAGTGGGACAACTTGTCCAGAAGGATGCTGTGAGGGACAGCATCAAAAGCCTTACTACAATGAAAAAAAAATGTACAGGTACCACCTTCCCTTCATCCACAAGATCTGGGGTCTTATCATAGAAGGATATCATGATAATTAAAAAGGTCTTTCCCATTGTGAACTCATGTTGGCTGTGCTTGATGATGTCAATGCTCTTCAAATTCCTTTCAGCAGTGTCTAGTATGATCCTCTGAGGTTAGACTAACTGGTCTGTAGTCACGGACTTGTCTGGCTGTGTGCTGGACATTTTGTCCAGAAGGATACTTTGAGAGACAGTATCAAAAGCTTTGCTAAAATCCTCCAAAAAAACCACATCTACAGGTTTCCCTTGGTCAGCTAGATGCGTGAGTTTGTCATAAAAGGAAATAAAGTTAGTTAAGCAGGACTTTTCCCTTGTGGGCCCCTGATGGTTATGGCCAAGACTGCATTGTCTCTCAAGTGTTTTTCAGTATGTCCCAAGAATCTCCATAATTTCACCAGGCACTGAAGTGAGACGGACAGAATTGTACTTACCAGGATTTTCCTTCTTGCCCTTCTTGAGAACTGGGACATTTGCCAGCTTCCAATCGACTGGAATGTCTCCAGACTCCCAAGACTGTTGAAAAATAATAGAGAGAGGTCCCATGATGATATCAACCAGCTCTTCCTGTACCCTGGGATGAATCCCATGAGGCCCCATAAACTTGTGTCCATTCTGCTGGAGCAGCCAGTCTCCAACAACTCCAGAGCTGACTGTGAGTTTGTCATCCCCCAGTCACGGTCTTCCAACACAGCGATCCGGTGGTCTCAGGGCTTATCATTGGTACTGAAGAGACAGGCAAAGAAGTCATTAAATGACTCTACAATGTCTGTGTCCCTGTATGGGAAGTGACTGACCTGAAGTAAGAGGCCAATGTTATCTCTGATCCCCATTTTGCTGATTCCACATTGGAAAAATCATTTGTGTTTGTCGTCCTTCGAAGCCAGCAGTGAGGGTCCAAGCTGAAATCGTACCTTACGGAAGCCAAACTTAACTGGTGTAGTGTCTTGAGGGGACAAGACCTGCATCTTTGAAGGGTTTAGAATCTTATGACTGGCAGAGGAGCAGTGCTGCAACAGAGAGAGGAACCATCCAGAGCGGGGATCTTCCACCATGTCTTGAGGAATGGTCCCCGGATTCAGCCTGATCACCTTCACAACTGCAGATCGCATGTTTGAAGTCCTCTGAAGCCTCTGAAACACACAGGTGTTTCCACAGAAAAAATATAATTCCTATGATTTTATGATTTTCAAGCAGCAGTATTTCATGAATAACATAGAAATGCTGCATTTACTTATACTTAGGATCAGCCTAGCCTGATCAATAATGATTGCTCCTTAAATGAGGCTTAAGAACCTTTTTTCTAAATTAGCTGCTTTCAGTTCCCCACACCAAATATTATAGTGCTACAATATATGATACAATTACCACAGCTTAAATCTGATGAGAAAAAGAAAGAAAAAAGCACAAGTGTGAGTTATAAAACTGTTACTTTTCCAGAAGCTGAAAAATTCATCCTGTTCATAACTAAATAACAAACAATAGTGAATGAAAGTGTGAAAAATTATGAGAAGCAATAAAAACATGAAAAAGTAAATTTATTTTTAAGTTTAACCTTCTCTGTATTTTGTAGCCTATTTTGCAAATTTGCGTAAGGCATTCACCACTGAAGCGAAAGCTTTACATGTAATGAATACCACTACACAGATAAAAAATAATTTAATACATTAAAGCTACAATAATAAACGGGAAAATTTCACACAAGATTCCAGATTTACCTAAAGTAACTCTATTACTTTACCTATAATTACTATTAAATTGACTTTTAGCCACAGCATTATCCACAAAAATGGGCATTTCTCCATTAACCCACTTTAGAAATAATTTGTACTTATCTCTCAGATACATTTTTGTTTATACTGCATAATGGCCAAAATGCTCTTAATTTCATCCTCAACCTCACATGGTAACTTAAATAACAAAATTTCTATGTAAGAAGAGATTTGTTCTGTTCTGTTCTGAACTGGGCAAAAGAAGATGACATTTTTATTTAAAAAAATTATCCTACTCCCTGAAATTAGCCTGTGATGCCACTCACAAACCAATCAACAGGATTCTTACGAAGTCTAGAAGCTGTACAATTGTTGTTCCTATTGACACAGATGGTACACCGAGCCATATTGGGGAGAGCATCAAGGCGCTGCCAAGTCATGGCATTCTACCTCCATCAGCTGTGACAGTACCGACTCCAACAGCCACCACGTTTCTCCACCCACAGCAACCCCGCAGCTGGCATTCCTCTTGCTTGGGGCCAACTGTGTACCTTGCAGACTTAAATGTCTCCTCTTCACCTTCATCTGCCTCCAACCTGAGACACTGACAGTCTCTACCTTCAGAAATACCTGTTACATGGAATTCATCAGCATGTGAACCTTCAAGATCTACAGGGTGTACAAATTTCACATTTTTATGTTTATCAAGGCTGAATGTTTCCTTTTATTGGTGTATTGCATGAAGTGTTTCCTTTTTGACACTGAACGTATTCTCACTTCCAGGCAACCCACAAAATGCACCTTTTCCCTTCCTTAGCACAGCATTCATAATGTTAACACTGTTCTTCCATAGCAAGTTTTAGTTGGTTACCCGTGACAATTGACTAGATTTAGAATTCCAGATTTTAATTCAAAATTCTTATTAGTGAGTGAGAAAAATGGACAGTCATTCTTCATCACAAAATTCTTCCCTATGGAAACAGCTGCGTACCAGCATCCCTGGGACAGCTCACTTAAGAGGTGCATAAGGTCTGTCTGTCCAAACTTCAGTGTCTAAAATGCAGAGGTCTGCAGCTGAATCAGTTTTCAAGACATTTTTTGTCTTTCTGTAGCCAGCAAAAAGTAGATGGCACTTTAAGGCATACTTCATTCTACACTAATGTCCACAGTAAATCAGATTACCCTTGAAGAAGCTGGTTTTTCCACATCAACAGTAAAGTGAGTTGAGGCAGTAACTAAGAACATGAGAATGGCTTTCCTTCATAGATCAACATCTACCTATAACAGTGTCAGTCCCATAGTGGCCAGTAATGGACTTAACTGTAGGAAACTGTCCAGGGAAATGTTGGCTGTTAGAAAAGGTCTTTTTTAATCCTATCTAATTTTATCCAATTTTTATAGGAGGAAGTATGATTTTAAGGACATAAACTACACCTGGCAGTCTGGATGGGGTCTTCATCTAATCCTAATGCCCTTATCTTTCAGTGACAGCACATATGCCAACATTTTTTAATAGATTCATTTCACAAAGTATTAATGAAATAATAAACACCAGCAAGTTGACTTTTGTCTAATATTCCATGTTGTTCATACCTAATATACCATATCCAGCATTGTTGCTTATTGTCTGCCACCCAGAACATCCCAGAGAGTTAGAAAGTTGTATCTTACCTTCCAAACAAAAAAAGTCATGTACACAAGTAACCTTAAGTGTACAAGAAAACGATGTGGTCTAAACTGAGTATCTCGAGGCCAGGCTGAGTTAAGAAGAATAGCTAATGAAATATCGCTGTGGTTTAGCCCTGTCTGGCAATTAGCACCACCAGTCACTCAACCACTCCACCCCCTCCCCACCCCCAGTAAGGAAGGGTCAGAGGAAAACAAGGCAGTATCAGAAAAAGCTGAGGTAAGAACTATTTAACTATATAAATGAAACTTCGGAGTTACTAACAATGCTATTGTTAATAAGTAAATAAAACTGGCACAAGAGCAGGCGATCCCCATGTGCCGGAAAATGAGTCGGCGGGGAAAAAAAACAGCTTGGCTGAGCAGAGAGATGTGGGGGGATATCAGAAAAAAAAAAAAAAAAAACCCACACAAAAAACCAAACAACAACAACAAAAAAACCCACACCACAAAACTGAGGAAAAAAACCCTCAATTAACCCAGGAGCTGAGAGCAAGAGGAGGAAAAAAGCCTTTCAAACCCTGCCTCCTAGATCAATCTGCTTAACAAAAGACGCTCCTTCTGCGCTAAGCACCTGCCAGGAGGTCCGAACAAAAACCCCATGTGCAGTCCTCCCTGGAAACACCCCAAGTCAATCTTCAGTCCCCTTCTGGGTCATGCCCATGCTGCAAACATCCCCCTCCCCATGTCTGCCCCACGCTCCGCAGTGCCGCTGGTGTCAGGGTGACACCAACCACTCAGCTTAATGCACTATGGAGCGAAACAAAATATTATAATCTGGTGTCTGGGACTAGGACATTCTCCACCCCTTGGTTCACACCATTTACGTCATGGTCACATTCCAGGTTATTCCATAAATACTCATCAGCCCACTCCCCCTTTCCCATCCTATCCCACATGGATATCATTAACTTAGTCTATGGACCCTCTAGGCAAAATGTCCATTTGTCTTTGTCATGACTTCAGGTTCCGCCAGGTGTGGGGTCACTCAGGACAGGAAAAGGTGGAAGGGCTGCATGGGATTATTGGGCACCAAAGCCAGCTCAGGCCAGGTCACTGCTGCGCTTCTGGCAAGGCTGGACCTCTGTAGGGCAGGGTTGTTTCTGCCGTAGCAATTGACTATACAATAAAGCTCAGAAAAGGGGTTAGTGGCAGCAATTTATATCCTTCATGCACTGTAACTCATGGGTTGTTTTCTCCCAGGATCAAATCCCCCTGAGGCACACAGTGGACTTCATCATCTTCTCTCATTTCCCCCCATGTGCTCCCAGGTTCTTGAGCAAAAGCGACCCCAGAGGTGTGTTTGCCTTTGCCAGAGGTGGGAGTAACCCAATCTGTTTTTCCCAGGATAGTTTTGGCATGTACTACAGGGACTTTGTCTCCTCCTACAGTCCGTAGAAGTTTTGAGTGTGCGGGGCCAGCTCAGTTGATGAATCCCCTGGTATTAACCAACCAAGTGACCTTTGCCAAGTTGGCATCCCTATTCTTGAGTGTTCCACCACTCATTGCTGTCATGGTGGTCTTTACAGCCCATTGCACCACTCTACCTTCCCTGAGGCAGGTGCATGGT
>NW_010243018.1:3148-7526 GCF_000690775.1 Eurypyga helias | reverse complement strand
AGTTAAACCACGACACCAACACTTTATGATTTAATGAACAAAGCACTCTTCAAACCATAACAGAATAAATTTGTTAATCAATAATAATTAAAAAATCACTCTCTAGAAGACTCTGCACATTTATTTCTTATGAAATGCGTGAACTCCAGCCACATTAAATAGATATAGCCTATGCATACAAACAGTGCCATACTCACAAGCAAAAAATTAATCATGTCCTATCATTTTAGTGACCCAACATAAAAGTAAAGATTCTCAAAACCTCTGGTTTTGAAACTTCCTAAGGGGAAAATTGTCTATGTCCCATAACTTGATTTTAGAAAAGTTTTACTGTGTATTACAATCCATTGTCAGAAGAGATATTGATTAAATGAAGCTAATGTAAGACAGTTAATAAAAATTGTTAGAAAACTTATCCAAATCTTAGATTTGAGAGTAGAATTCTATAGCCAGGAACATTTCTCAGAGGTTTATCCTGGTACAGAAATTCTGGAATACCAGAATAGTTGTTATTGTAGTATTGGCATGGTTGTAGTGTTTGTACTTCGCTAAGTGTAGTGTTTATAGACCTAACTATTAAGAGTTAGATAATAAGAAAGATGAAAATAGTGAATGGGGTTTATAGACCTCTGTAGTTGTCTAAAACGTAGGACCAACTGAAAAAGTTACAATTCCCTACAGTTACAGAGGAAGAATAAACTGTCTAAAGAAAGGTTTGAAACCAAAGGTTATGGGGTACTTCTAAAGAAAAAGGTTGCAGTAATGACTGAAAGCAAAGTTTGTAAGTGCACTAAGAGTGCACTGTTTGAGAAGATAGCTTCATCAAAGTTTATAAATAGGAGCATTGTCTCTAATTATATGAAGTGAGATTCATCAGACCAAGTGCAAATATTTACATTGCAGGCCATCTCTATCTGAACAGTCATCTAATATCCCTGAATCCTTAATTCAGATAAATAGTCACTTTTAGTGTGTGATTCATTTGAGCTATTTTAGATAATCAGTTGTAGATAAAGATTTAAACTTTCCTTAAAACTTGCACATTTCTCATGATTTAGATTAATTACTTAAGTATGATGGTTCTGTCTATAAGTTGGAGGGACTAGTCTAATGTTCTTTTGTCCCAGACTGAACTGTGTATGTAAAAATTGCCTAATTTTTTTGCAGCCCTGAGCTTATCTCAGTTCTGTGTGACCTCTGTTTTACTGGATTACTGAATTAAGATATTTTTCTTACATTTCAGAGACTTGCCCCCAAAGAGTATAAATCCTCAGTATATACCTAGTCAGATCTGAAAAACAGTCAAAATGAGCCCTTCTCAGTTTTACCTAGACTCCTGGACCAGCGTTTACATCCAGATTTTTGGTGGTGAATTATGTTCTCATAAATTAGTCACCAGCCTAATGGGTATTCTAGATTGTGAATTCCTCAACAAACCCTTTAAAATTGTATGAAAGTCATGGCATAATTAAATATTCATTCGAAGAGTAACAATGACTCCACATCCACCTAGCACATTCAGCTAGTTAGAGTTCTGAGAACTAACACTTCACTGAAAAAATTACTTCCAGAACTCAATTATTTTATTAAAAATGAAGCAGCTCCAAGAAGATAGATATTATGTGTCCTTAAATGTCATGTCATCCCCTGGTTACAGCCATCAGGGTTTGTGTACTCTTACTCTAGTTAGAATCTTACTGATCTTGAAATCACTATCATGGAATAATAAAATTTCAGTAACTTATTCTCATCAACCCTTCAATCATCTGTGTTAGGAGGTTGTCATCAATGCACCCCATAGACCTGCTGGGTTACTTGTATCCTGGCTATGTTGCCCTTCCAGAATATGTGGTGGTGGTTCAAGTCCTTCATGAGGACTAGAATCGTAGAATCATCCCAGAATAGTTTTGTTTGGATGGGACCTTTAAAGATCTTTTAGTCCAACACTCCTGCAATGAGCAGGGACATCTTCAATTAGATCAGGTTGCTCAGAGCCCTGTCCAACCTGACCTTAAATGTTTCCAGGGATGGGGCATCTACTACCTATCTGAGCAACCTGTTCCTGTGTTTCACTAACCTCATTGTGAAAAATTTCTTTCTTAGTCTAGTCCTATATCTAGTTTAAATCTACCGTCTTTTAGTTTAAAACCATAACCCCCAGTCCTGCTGCTACAGACCCTAAAGGATCTGTGAACCTGATGATTCTTCTAGTTGCCTGAAGAAAGCCTCAGCTATATCTTCTTCCTGATCATGCAATCTGTAGCAGACACACACCACAATATTGCTCATGCTGGTCTCCCCACTGATCCTGACCCAGAACCTCTGAGCTGACTCCTCACTTTTCTCTAGGCAAAGCTCTATGCATTCCCACTGTTCTCTCATGTAAAAGACAGATCCCTCTCTTCACTGCTCCAGGCTGCACTTCAGAAAGTGTCTGTATCTGTTCACTGCAGCACTCTATGTCAGTGATCCCATCATGTCTTCATGAGCCCAGTGAGATCATAACATTACAGCTGCATGCAGACCTGGGTTTAAGCTTCTGGCAAGCAGCAAACACCCTACACAGCAGGTCAGGTCGGCAGATATAGACCTTCATCTCCTCCAGCAGTGGATCTCCTACTACTGTCACTCACCACTTCCTTCTAGGGCTGCTGTGTGGCTCAAGCTCACCTGGCTGAAATGGTTTGTTGGACACAGCTCCCAGCCCCTCATGTGCAGCCAGGGCAATGGCCCTCATCTGTGGATGCAAATCTATAGTTGATGCTTATTGTACTTTTAGAATGGGAAAAGACACAGTTTTCTCGTAAATAATGGCTGGTCTAACTTAGAAGTCTCTCGTCTATTCAGTGTTAAGAAACAGTGTATCATGTGGTTGCAGCCTATGTCTTACATTTCTTGGTCCATTAATTTCCCCTTGGCCAGTTTAGATTTCCCCTATTTTTCCCTTGAACATCTCATTCATAGCTGTACATATTTCTCAGCATGTATATAAGTAATAAAGAAACCTAACATCCAGCTAAATAACCACTAAATAACAGGATATTTAGTCATTTCAGTGTTGAACCTTAGAACTTCCTGCTTGAAGTTTTATGGTGTAATATGTAGTATTAATCAGACATGCTATTAAATTAATTTACAATCATCAGAGGTATAATTTTTAATCAACTATATCTTTGTACTTAGCATAAATTGGAGGGTTGGAGTAGCAGGGGGCTACAGGTTTGACCTGTGTGGGAGGAGACTGTGAACTGCTAAATGACAATCACATCCAGTTCCATAGAGCTCTGTAACTGTTGTGAGCAGCCCATCATACACTGAGACTCAAGACCATCAGAGAAAAACACAACATCCCTACTCATACATGTTTGAGAAATAAATTGGAAACTGATAGGGGCTGGAGACACCCTGGACACTTCTGGAGGTTCTGCTAGAGACACAGTCAAGAAGGAGACATCTGAAGCCAAAAGTGTCACATACATACCATGACCATGCTGGGGCAAGGACACCCCAGAAGGATTGTGGTCATGGTCAGCCCACATGAGGGCAGGGACACAACTGAGGGACCACAGAAGAGGAAAACTTGTAAAGATCAGCAGAAAGAAGGAACTGGCAGAAGTCATCACACACACAAGCCTTCTGTGCCAGTCAACACCTTGCTGTAAGAATTGGGAGCTACTGATAGTAACTCAGGGAGAAAATAAGAGAAGCTGAGACTAGGAAGGGAGATGATAGGTGTTTGGCAATAATCTGGGGGGATGAAAAAGGTTTTACGCAATTCCCTAATTGTTTATGTTCTCTTTTTTTCTCAGTAGCTCAATCAGTGGTCAGAAGATTGTGTGAATCAGCAATAAATTAAGTAATAATTCCCCCAATCAATAATGTTTTGCCTACAACAACATTACACTCAAAGCAAGATTTCACAGAACTCTTTCAGGGAACACCTCTGTGATTTTTGCAATGTGGTGATGAAATAGTGATCTGTAACCTGAACAATTTGCATTCTTCTGATGTTCAAAGAAATGGGAATCAGATTAATTCTAAGTATTTCAAATGAAGAAAGTTTAAATAAACATAACTCCCCTTTCACCTCAAGGAGCTGGCCTTAAAATACTTGAACAAAGTAGTCTGTGTGTCTGTAATATTGTTCAGAATCAAATATTGATAAGTAATGATGAAGTTTAACGTTTTATGCAACTCATTCTCCTTCAAGCTTCACCAGATGAATAACATTTTTACATTGATTTGAGACAAGCAGCAAGACAAAAATATTTCATTTCACATTAAATAATTACGAGCTATTAGAAGACCTTTTGGAAGTTCATGGCAAAAAGAAAATATATTTTTGCCTTATTTATTTTTTTTCTTCCCTCTTTTTTCC
>NW_010243018.1:0-3117 GCF_000690775.1 Eurypyga helias | reverse complement strand
GAAATAAATATATTGGTATTTATCAGAATGGAAAAAACTTCTACATTCAATTCCAAGTACACTCTCAACCTACCAGTTTCTCAGATAACTCATTTTTCTCATTGTTTTACAGGTCATGAAGAGCATGAACAAAACAAAGCTTACTCAGAAAATCTGTGTCCTCCATGTGATTGTGTAATTCCTGTCTGTTTCTTTATTTTCATTCATACATTTTGGGCATTTATCGTGATATTAAACAGATTTACATCATATATGCATAGATATCAATTATGTAAGTTGTAGCAGTAAGATATTAAGACAAAGTCACCTTCTAAATATCTGACAATACAAAAATGCTAGCTGCTCAAACTGTTACAAATGACTTTCCAATAAGGTTTTAAATGTGCCTGATCTCTAGAGAAGCAAGAGCGATGGTAATAAGATAATCAATCTATGTGGCAACATCATTTTTTTTTTTTTTGTTAATAGCATGTCTGATAAGTAGATCCAAAATCAAAAAATGTATATTCTAGTTTTAGGTAGAAAAAACCAATTGTGACATATGCCTGAAGAGTCTGTCTGGTTTTTATACTCCAGTTTTATTTATACAAGTTATCATATCAGTAAGCTTCACTGAATTAAAACTGAATTACCACATTGTTATAAACATCACAATCCTTAATGCCACTTTATTTGTTAGGAAATTGTGACTCATAGGGATTTTCTGGAAACTTATTTTTGAAATATAATTTTCAAAAGAAGTGAAAATGTGATATCTCTCAAATTAGCATGCAATACAATTCAATAAAATGTGTGGGGTTTATGGTGGTGGTTTTGGTTTTGTTTTTTCCCATTATGCAGTGAATCATTGTTAGTATCTTCATTAGGACTAAATTCAGGTGTGTTACATTCACCATTGTCTTTTAAGAGAAACTGCATCTCTTTATGTATTATTATCATATTTTGTGAAAACTCAAAAAGCATGTAGAATATCTAGAGATATAAAAGACAACAGAACCTTTCCACTCGTCAAGAAAATAGTTAAGCAGATGAAAGCATTTATAGATTTACCTTATTCCAGTTTGTTAGATCATAGTGTACGCATACCAGCTGTTCTTACACTCAAAATAGGATATTCATGAAAGTAGAGTAAGCTAAGTGGCCATGAAATACAACTTTTAGTTGAGGAATGAAAGAAAACAAAAAAAACCTCCAGATTTCAATAGTTACCTCTGCTCTACTTTCTTTCTAGTAGACATATAAAGCATGCCATATAGTATTTATTTTCAGCCACCTTCAATAGAGTATAAATGAGTTAAAAAACTATGGCTGCAATTAAATGTTCATAAGAGAAAAATAGATTATTAAGACGGGTTTCCTCTTTCCCAGCTCTTCCATTCATGTACAAAACAAGCTAAGTGGAGGACCAAAAGATGTTGACGCACCAGTAATGTGGTGTCGTGGTTTAATCCCAGACAGCAACTGAGCACCACACAGCTGTCTGTTCACTTTCCCCTTCTCACAGTGGTTTGGGAAGAGAACTGGAGTTAAAGGGCAAGAAAACACATGCTTTGTGATAAGAACAATTTAATAATTCAAAATAATTGAAATAAAATAATGATGCATATAATACTAATCATACTAGTAATGTAAATATAACATTATGTCATGAAATTAATAGTAATATTACTAATAATAATTATGTAATGAAATTAATGAAAAAACCCCATAATGATACAACTGTTCACCTCCCACTGACTGACACTCAGCCACCCCAGAGCAGTGAAAGATAGAAAGACTGTGAGCCAGAGCCTGAGATACCCAAGAGCTGACAGAGTCAGCAGAGGCAGACCTCTGAGATCCAGACCAAGACAGCTACCCACAGCCCACTCCCTCCAATTTATACTGAACATGACATTTTCTGGAATGAAATATCCCTTTGGTCCGTTTGGGTCAGCTGTCCTGTTATGTCCACTCCCAGCTTGTAGACAAAAAACTGGAAACACAGGTGCAATATGAGAAAGTGAACAAGTTCTTGATTTGATATAAAGATTGCTTAGCAGCAACTATAAAAAAATAGTATATTATCTATTCTTTCAACTTTATCCAGTTTTCTCAGCATCAGCAAGAATCACATGATGATAGTATTTCTATGGTTAATTCCATGTCTTGTGGCAGCAATAGTTTTTGCTTTCTCATCAAGAACTACTTTAAAAAAATCAATTGTTATCATACTTGATTCTCTTCTCTCTGCTAAGGTACTGTGAATTCCTAGAGAAAAGAGATATAAGCAGAAACAGAGAACATGGTATGTCAACATCATCTGAATTTTTCATAATGTAATAAATTTTTCTTTAATCTCTGTTTTATTTTCTGCTGCAATAGCTTCTCATGCCTGAACTTCATTCACACTCCCTTCTGAACAAATGCTAATAAGAAATTACCATTCAGAGCATGGCAATTTGATTTTATTTTTTTAAATTGAAAGGGTTTTTTCAAGAGATTGTATGCATTAGTGTAATGAAAGAAAAACTCATTCTTTGAAAAATATATATTCCATGCATTTGAGGTTAAATATGAAACCAAATCAGAACATTATTGCAATCAGAACATGATTCCAAGGTCAATTAGTTTATTAGTAAAAGCAAATAATAGCGTTTTATGTAAGGAAAACACATAATTTGACTTGATACAAAAATTCATAATGTTTATTTCATGTCAGAAATCTGCCACAGAAGTTGATGCTCAGGAATGATCATTTACATTCTTGCTTTCCTGTAAATGTGTTGAAGCTACTGACAGACACTCAAACCCATGTGTCGTAAAAGATTGTTTTGCCAGTTTGATTGTTGTGCGAGCATTGTCTCATTCAAGTAGAAGTAAGTCTGCTAGCTCAAGTGAACTACATAAAGTGTTCATTACAAGTGGATCATTTTCTTAACAGGACTGGTGGAGGAAACAATAGAGACTCACAGAAGTGTCGAATGTGGTAGTCTGCCTGGGTGCTGTAATGACAAAAGTCAGGATAGTTAAACTTTCACCAACACATATGGAAATTGTCTGTAAACTACTAGGTGTTTCAATGACTGATGATTTTAAGCAATCTTTTTTTGAGTTTTCTTTTCTTTTTTTTTTTTT
>NW_010243017.1:0-51480 GCF_000690775.1 Eurypyga helias | reverse complement strand
TTTTAGCAATACAAGGACATATTAAATGGCTGGAAAACTACCTATCTCAAAAAGTAGCTAAAAACCGATGAACACCAGCCTGGGGTATGGGAAGGTGTAGTTAGGCCAGCTGAGTCACTGATACTGGTTTGTACATTACCAAGTACTTGCCTTAATGATCTGGAAATAAAGACATTAGCAGAGCCCTTTGAAGACTGCAGGTATCCTCACAAGTGCTGCAGCACACATGGTTTTGAACTGTGCAAATTTGCCCACAACTGGTCTTCTAGCATTCTCTACTGAACACTGGGGCTGGGAAAAGCCGGGGGCGGGGGGGGGCGTGGCGCACAGAAAGTGATTATATTGATCTTGCTTTCTGTTAGATCTTGTTCACCCCTTGACTGGCAGGAAAAAATTGTACCTGTAATTGGACAGTAGCACTGATGCTGCTGGAGCTCTGGCCTAGGCTAACCCCTGAACTGTGTTCAAGATGACCCTTCAAGCCCAGTTTTATACGGAATCTCAGTTCAGCTTTTACATTAGTCTTGTAAAATATCACAGCCCAGGCAAATGAAAGGGAAGAACACAGATCAAATCATCTGCTATCCAGGGTAATGGCTCAGGCAACGATTATTTGGACCTGCTTTTCTCCTGGTCTTTCAGGATCTTCTTAGCCCACATAAGAGCTTGATAATATGCTGTTTGGTAGTTCAATTACTGATTCATCAGAAATGTCACTGTTGCTGAATACGCACAATGAAATGGCTTGCAGAAAAGAACTACAGAGATTCACATTAGACAAATGTGCACTGGACTCATGGACCTAAGCTAGCCAAATCTGGAGACTATGTGTTTAGAAAAGACTTGAAAGGGAAGAGATTTGCAATCACTGTAAAATAATGAGCAGATATCCTCTCCTTTGAGAAAAGACCTAGGATTTATTTACGCCCTGTAGATAGATGTTGAGAGAGAAAGCCAGCAATAATGTCAAGGAGCCATAAATATCCCTATTTAGTGAACTAAGCAAAAAGAGGGTTGCATAGATGGGGGATGCTTTAACTAGAAATACACAGATCTCTCACGTGGCCAGTAATATCTTCAGCATGCTTGTTTCTTGCCACACATGCTCTGAAAGGGAGGCAATATTAAAGGGCTTCTGCAGATCAGGAGGACGAGATTCACATATGCGTTGACTGGCTGCTGTACAGCTTCTGCAGGGATACTTATGGCCACAGGAAAACTGATCAGTCATTTTTTAGTATCAGAATGAAACTAGAGTGTGCTGATACACACATCTCTCCTCTCAGTCTCCAAGGAGCTGACAAACGGGGCAGTTTATTATCTAGCAATGGACTGTTGTTTGCAACAGCAAAGCAAAGAGGAGCCAAACACTTCGAACTGAAAGGAAAAATCCCCACACTTTTCAATTTTCATTTGTAATTCTTTTCTTGAGAGAAAAAAATGAAAAGTTTCTGGCATGCTTTGAATACTCATGTTTGGTGTGAAAACCCCCTTCATCACAACAGCTTCATGTGAAATCTGTCAATCACCCACCCACCCAAAACCCACCCAAGCCCACTTAAAGTTTGCTAGGGTCCTGTCACCACTCAGTTATTGTCTATTTGTACCTTTTAAGAGTCTTTTGTTGTCTTCCTTTATAGCACAGAGCTTTCTCAAGGTACTTTTTTCTTGTGGCTCACATACAGTAACAGCCACACAATCCGAGTGTGACAGTACCACAACTCCAACACCACCAAAGGTGCCACCACCTTAGTCCAGCCAACTGTACATGGTCTGCCAACTCATCCTGCAGTCACTGCCGTTTCTGAAAGTCCAAGGTCCCAAATCTGTGTGATTTCACACAGAACTCAACTTGCAACTTTTTTTCTGAAGGAAAAGCTTAGAAATGTGAGTTTAAAAGGTATCAGAAGACATCGAAGGACACATACATGACAGTGTGATTGCTGTTTTGTAAGATGATGTGGAGGTCTGTCATAATTTCTGTGTGCTTGGAGAGAGGAGGACAGCACGCAACAGAGATCACTGTGCACAGCTTAAGGATAGAAAACAGCTTGTGTCTGTGGAGAAACCTTTCCTCCAGAAGCTTGGGCTGTAAAAATCTGTTCTCTGATTTCTGTCCTTACATTGCTTACTGCAAATATTGATGAAAGTTGTTGGATCACACAGCCAAACTCCTCCTCATTCCTAGGACTTCTCTGTAGAGACATTAAGAGAGGCAGGGAACAGGCCTCTATTAATAACACACTTCATCAGTTTTCTGCACTTACCTTTATTGTTTAGCTACCTGTATCTACAGATATGTCTCTTACATTACCTGCTATCCTGGTTTTGGCTAGGATAGAGTTAATTTTCCTAGTAGCTGGTGTAGTGCTGTGTTTTGGATTTATCATGAGAATAATGTGACAACACATGGATGTTTTGGTTGTTGCTAAGAGGTGTTGTTTATGCTAAATTAAGGACTTCTCAGTTTCCTCTGCTCTGACATGGAGGAAGTGCACAAGAAGATGGGAGGGAGCATAGCCAGGACAGCTGATCCAAACTGGCCAAAGGGATATCCCATACTATATGATGTCATGCTCAGTATATAAATGGAGGGAGTTAGCTGGGGGGGCAGCAATCACTGCTAAGGGATTGGCTGGGTCTTGGTTGACAGGTTGTGAGCTGTTGCATCACTTTTTTTCCTGGGTTTTATTTCTCTCTATTTTCGTTGTTTTCCTTTTAATCAAAATTTTTATTATTATTTTTTATTTTAATCATTAAACAGTTCTTATTTTAACCCATGAGCTTTCTCACTTTTACTCTTTCAATTCTCTTCCCCACCCTACCGCAGGGTGGGGAGAGTGAGCAAATGGCTGTGTGGTGCTTGGTTACCAATGAAGGTTAAACCATGACACTTGCAAAAAGGTTATTAGGAAAATCATTAAGGTAAACCGACAGAAGTGAGGAAGCATCAAATCCTGTTGATTGGTGGACTTATTCATTAGGATACAATCTTTAATTTCCAATTACTTCAGTCACTGTTTCTCTGTCTCCCCTCCCCACACACATACTCATTCTGATTTCAAATCTATTCCTTTTGAATCCCTGTGAGGTCTCACCTGTCTGAGACAGGGTGATAAGTCTGTGCTGCTCTGCCTTGTTCCAGGTAAACACTCTGAGGAGAGGTCCTCCTCACTGGCAGCAGCTCAGGGTGCTCCCTGGAGCCTGGAGACACTCAGCTCCACATCTATTTGAAAATGGTCTCTCCACCTGAATTTTTCAGTTGTTAGTTTTTCATGTTCCTGGCCCTGGAGGGAGCAAGGAAGGTGAGATAGGGGAATGCATGCAATGTCTGCCAAATTTCCAGGAGGATATAAGACTCAACCTAGCTTAGATGTCCAGCGGTGAGGAGATGATCACAGCTGTGCTGCTGATGATGCAGAGTTAACCAGGTGTCCTTGTTGGGCAAGGCTGATGTTCTCCCTCCCCTCTGTCTTTCTGGCTTGGTAGTTTAGGCAGCTCCCCCCATGATGTACCTGCTCCTGGGGTCCTGTCCCCAGGTGCCTGAATCACCTTGTAGCACTTGCTGGGCACCCAGGACTCCATGTGCACTTGTGGATGCTGCAGACCAGTGAGACTCACCTCTCCTGTTTCCCTCTTGCAAAAATAGCTGAAAGCCACTGGGAATGGGTTTGCAATCCAAATGTATCTCAGTATCCGGGCTCATTTTAGTCTCTTGATCAGGTGCTTGTTAAGTCACTAACATGCCCTTGGGAAACACTCTCTTAAGATGTATTGTAAAGTTCACCTACATTTGCTGTTTGCAGCTTTGCAGCACATGTGATACATTATTTTACAAATTCAATCTCTCTGCTTTTTCAATAGACCCTTCTCACAGTTATACTTGTGTAAATCTGAAGTAGTTCTTCTAATGTTACCTAAATTAATCTCAGTTTATATGGTGGGATCAAAATTTATTCCACAGGGAATGATGATCAGAGGGCTGGAACACATCTCCTGTGAGGACAGGCTGAGAGCTGGGGTTGTTCAGCCTGCCGAATAGAAAGCTCTGCAGAGACCTTATTTCAGCCTTCCAGTACCTGAAGGGGCCAACAAGAAAGCTGGAGGGGGACTTTTTACGAGGGCCTGTGGTCATAGGACAAGGGATAATGGGTTTACACTAAAAGAGGGTAGATTTAGATTAGACATCAGGAAGAAATTCTTCACAGGGAGCGTGATGAGACACTGGAACAAATTGCCCAGAGAAGCTGTGGATGTCCCATCCCTGGAAGTGTTCAAGGCCAGGCTGGATGAGGCTTTGAGCAACCTGGTCTAGTGGAAGGTGTCCCTGCCCATGGCAGGGGGGGTGGAACTAGATGATCTTTAAGGTTCTTTCCAACCCAAACCATTCTGTAATTCTGTGAAGGTTTTGCAATAGATCCGGTTACAAATGATGGAAATGCTGAATGCAAAGAAAAAATCCATTAAACATGAGAAGAATGTAATAAACAGACTCCTTTTTAATGGGAAATAAGTGGAGTTCTAGATTATTTATTAGGAATGCTTTTAGATGTAGTCAAAGTTTTACTGCACTGGCAGTAAAGGGATTCAAACACAACATGCAAAAGGATTGTGAGTCCAAGAAAAAAACTGTAACATATTAACAATAAATTAGACTGTTTAATGTGAGAAAGTTTAATAATGTTGGAATCCTTCCCTGTATACCTTTAAAATTCACACTGATGACAAATCTCTGCCTACCTGCTGTGTGTATGGACAAGAGGGAAGGAAGGGAAAATGTACATGAGAATGGCAGGGATACCTGACACATGGGGATAACAAGGTTATACAGAGGTGAAGCCTAATTCAAGAAGGAGAGTTCAGTAGAAAACTTTAAAAATCAGGGTTAGTTTTCATGGCCCACCAGTGTTATGCTTCCCAGATGACCCAGAAGTCGCTTTCTGACCTTAAAAGCCAACCACTAAAAATCTCTTAATATTTCTCCACCACCAAGTAGCTTCACTTTTTCAGTCCCTTTCCACTCTCTACCAACAACCAACTTTTCCTTGCCAGTGTTCACAGATAAATGTTTCCAGCTAAATGTTTCCATGCTGCTTTCCCCTGCAAAGCCCTTCTACAGAAATATAAACGTAATACTGCAGAAATAAAGCCAGACAGGACCATGGTTCTCCTCATGGTTTCGTACAGACAGCCCTTCACAGACTTAGCATTCCCATCAATTCCTCTGGGATAAGCTGGCTTTTAGCCACATTCAGCCTGGTGAAATCCTTCACATTTCTTGGGGCTGCTGTGAAAACTGATATGTAACTGCCCAGCACCAAGGTCTGTTTTGTCCCCTTGTCTTCCATCTAAAAAATCTGAAGCCTGTTTCCCCTAGCTTGAAAGCAGATGGTGGGCCGCTATGAATGGCTCATCCCCCAGATCCTAGAGTCTTCGCTTATTGACCAAAAGTGAGCTGGCAGAGAAGCAGCCAAGTGCTCCTCGGTCCCCGTGTTGTGTCAAAACCAAAGCTGTGCGAGGAGTGTTTAGACTGGGAAATCAACACATTATAAAGTCAAAAATGTTTCTCCCAGCAAGAATCTGGTGCTTGAAGGTCCTTTCCATCTTCCAGATCTGGGATAAGCATTATGCTCGGTGTATACTCTACATGAGAAGATGTTAAAAATATGTAGTTTCAGAAAGTTTAAAATTTACAAGTTTTTCCAAAATAAAGCCAGAAATATCCAAAAACTTGTCACAAATCCAGGGAAGAAAAAAAATTAAAAAAAAAATAAATTGAAATAATTTTAAACACAGACAAGAGGATCCCTTAAAGTTTTCTTATTCACTTACCTTTTTTTGTGTGTGTGTAAGTATAATGAGTTGGAGAGGAAATATTTTGTTTTCCTGCTAAATTCCAGGGATCCCATTTTAATGGCATTTTCCAGTTCAGCCAAATATACGTAGTTGTTAGTGTGGCCTCTGTAATCTAATCAAGACATCTAGCTATCTGACATGATGGATGGAAAGCAGGAATATTGTATTTACTTTCCCATTGAAGGGTAAGGACCAAATTTTGTTCCCACTCACAGCACTGCAAATCCAGTCTACCCCTTGTTGTTTTCCTCTTGGTGTACTTGAGACTGGAATTTTGCCCTTAGGGTTAACTAATGCCAAAGGCAAATCATTTGCTTTGCTAATGAACCAACAAGTTTCCCTTCTTCACCGCTATACAAACAGCAATCACTTCATTACACTTTCAGATAGCTGCATTTTTCTAGAGAAAGAAAATATAATTAAGCAGTGTGATAGTAATCGTGCCCTGGAATAGCTCAATGCTTTTTCCATATCTGTATCTGAAACACTTCTAATCAGATTGTGCCATTACTGGGTGCTGTGTAGATAAGAGACCTCTGCCTGAGTTGAGAGTTAAGTTAGAAAGTTTTGTAACAAAGACTACTTTATAGCTGAAAACCAGATATATACATACATATGTGTGTGTATATATATGGCTTCTGATATATATGTATATAAAAAAGACTTCTTTTGGGTGTCATTAATCAAAACAAATTTAGCTGAAAAAATTTGTTCTGGAAACTTACATTTTTTTCTTCTTTTGCCTTTGTTATACATATTACTTTTCCACCCAAAGAAATGTACACATGCAAACAAAAAAATGGACCAGTTTCAAATGTCTTATTGCAATATATCTTTAGTTTGTTGGGCAAGATGTATCCCAGTACACTCAGATAAATCCAAGGTAGACTTATTCTCAAATACATTTTTAAGACGTAGCATCTGGCAGTAAAGATCGCTTTTAGACTCGCAAGGCAGTCTTTTTGAATTTCACTGAAGTCTGAGATTGCTTACCACACATGGTATTAAAATCTGAATAATATTTATGGCTAAATATTACTGAGAACTCCATGCTCCAAATCCCTTTTGGGAAACTTCTTAGCTTAAGTGTCTAAGCATTATGAATTCCTGAGCCATTGAAAACCTTCACACTGCCCTTGCCAGAGCTGACTGCTTTCCAGTGCTCTGTGAAATAAACCCATCCTTCATCAAGTGAGTTTTCAGAGGACATTTCTTATTCTTTAATGAGAGAATTGTTAACTAAGAGAAGGTAGTTCCTTCTATATGGAAAAAAAAAATTAAATCTCATTAAAAAAACCCACCTGATTTTACCATTTTGTGTATGTGAGAACCTCTGAAATGAAACATTTCAAAAGTACTGAAACATTCTTAATGATACCAATTCAGAGAAAGATTAATTTTTCTTTTTGAAAATAACTTTCTGGAGCACTTTTTTAAAGCATATAAAAGCATTTTGAGTCTTAAAAAATCAAAACCAAAACAAAATATTTTGAATCCTTTCACACACAAGGCTTAAGCAATCCCCAATTTGTCTTTGTTTCATCTTAGAATAGAAATGTTTTTGACATCTCATGTTGAATTTCCCATAAGACACAAAAGCCAGATCCTAACTCATTCACAGACTTAGATCGAACGGTATATGGTTTCTAATGAATGAAATCTAGCTTTTGGCACTGATTCATCAACAATACTCGAGTGACATAGTGTAATACAAGAAGTTACTTCCTAAAGCTATTTTTTCCTCTGCCAGCAGTAGGTATTTTCCTCAAAGAAAAACCTTTTTAATGGAATGCACATTTGTCTAACCTCATACTTGTTTAAATAAGCAAAATGCATCTCAATGTCTTACTAACAAAAGACTGGTTTTCCCTCACTTGATCTGTTTTTTGGTATAGCAATTAAAAATCCACTATAGATTCTTCATGAAAAACACCTCTCATCTGACTGCTTGCCATGATTACAGAGCCTTCAGACAAGCAAAAACCACGATACCCAGAGCCAGGCTCACTGCTGTGCCAAAGCTTCACTGTTGCTGGATGGATCCTTGCACAGCACAGCCCCATGACAGTGGCACCTAGATCCCTTCCCACAAGGAACCTCCCCAGGCACAGCTGGAGGGGGGTCTGGGAGCCCAGCACTGCCTCATGGCTCTGAACATGGCCTATGTGACGCCGTCGACCTCCAAGCACATCCTTGCCACAGAGGGTTGTCTGGAGATAACACACTATCCAAAGTGAAGTGTTTAAGTTCCAGTAGCTTGCCCTACCCTGAGCATTTAGCAGTGCTCAAGGTATCGATTCTTATTTGTGGCAGCAGGAAAAATAACCAGTGCTGTTTTGAGTTATGTTTTTTGGCTGCAATTTGCCCATTTGCAAAGAACAAGCAAAATTCCTTTTGCTGAACGTGGCAGAATGGAGTCTCTCCACTCACAGCTGCAGTCTCCTTCCAAGCAGCCCTGTGCATAGGTGGTCCTGCCTTTTTAGCTGTTCTCCAGGCCGTGACCAATAGCTTAGGTATTGAGATATATCCTTGTTCCATTCACTCTCAGTTTCTTTCATTTGTTCTGTATGCTACATCCATGCAGCAAAATGGGCCAGAGGACCTAACCACCTTCATCTGAGCTGTGCACTTCAAACAACACGGCAACACTGGGTATGCACACAGAATAATTTCCCCCTGGTATTTACAGCATTTGGCTATGCCCACATGAGAAGAGTGGCAATCTCTGCTATAGAGACAGAAATCCTGAATCCAGAGCATATCAGTATTTTTCTTCTATTCAGCTTTTATTGCTCAGTACATCCTGCTCTCAGGGCCTCTAGTAACTTTACCAACATGTGTAAGTCACATGGATGGTTACAGTCTTGTTCAGGTGGCATTGCCGAACTGAACCTGGGCAGCAAGTATGCCTCCATTTCATAAAGGCTGCCAGCAGATCTCATCCCATGGATCATGGCGATGCCTTCACTCCACATGTGCGTGGATTCAGTCCTTGCTGCTGATTACTCATCTAGTAGCATCCCACTATACAAGCTGGCCTCGATCCAGCAAAGTACTTAACCACATGCCTAGCTTTAAGTAGACGAGTGACTATTCCTTACATTACAGTTTCAGGCTAAGCACATGCCTTAGCATTTTGCTGAATTAAAGTCACAGACAATACGTAGGACACTTCTATACTTGCTCTTTGCTCTAGCCATTGTAACCCCTGCTTCAGATACGGGCATATGTTCATGTGTTCTGGACACCTACAAGAAGGCCATGAAAAGGCTGTATTTGGTCAATGGACTCATGAATGATGAGGTTATTTATTCCCTGGAACCGATCTCTCGGGAGTGAAAACAGAAAGGTCAGGTGTGTATATGAATTATTCAAGCTAGGTTTATTGTCCTTGCATAGTTAATGCCTCCTGATGTGCCCTGCTCTCCAGAGCATTTTGCAGGTTGAAATAATAAAATGATTCTCTGTAAAGAAATTCCTTTTCCTAACGATGTTCTTGCAGTCACCATACCTAGAGCAATTGACATGTCCTGGCTGTCATTAACAGAAGGATCCTAGTGACCTTCTTTTTATGGTGTGACTGAGAGCAGTACAGAGTTGTAATTGCAATTCCATGTTCCTGACATCTTCCAGATTTCATGTTGCAAAATATTTTTTAGCCATAATTTGTTTTATCTTCGCCTCATCCTTGGGAAAGCAAAGCTGTTTGGCTCTGTGCTTGGGTTAGTATCACTCTTCTCGGAGCAGACCCACCCACACAAAGTCTGCTGTAAATCGCACCCTCGTGAGCAGGGCTTGGCTGGACTCCTGAGCATTAGGATTTTGCCTTCCTGCCTTTTCCCAAGCAGCCCAATATCTCCGTTCTCTAGCTGGCTGGTGGAGTCTCTATCACCTCTGTCTGCTTTGTAATCCCCTTCTACCTGGAGGGTGAAGAGTCTTCCACAAAGTACATTCGGTGCTTAGGCCCTTCCCTTGCTGACAAAGGCAGGAAAGCCAAAGAAGAAAATAATTGCACTGTTACCTCTCAGCATGAAAGCATTCACCAGGGCAGCAGCTCCTTTCTCTCCAGCATCTAATATCCTGAATACAGACACCTCTTTCAGTGGTGTTTCTCAAGTTGTGCCTTGTCTGCACCAAAATCCTAGTCCTTCACATGTGAAGTGTTACAAAAACTTCTGGATTTATTTTTGGAGCAGACACTTATCAGATGGCTTCTTAAAAGGAAAGGCTGTTCCTATGTAGATCAGCTACCCTAGTATTTGTCATATACGCAGGGACATATGTGTACACAGTGCACTATAAAGAAATCAGGACTATTTTCATATATGCCTAAACTGATTACAGCCCTAAGCATGTAGCAGCTCTGCAGCCTTGAGGTTTGAGTGAAATGCCTGCAGGCACAGCTGGGACCAGCTAGATGAGGGACTGATGGCAGGGCAAGCACCACACGCAGTCTCAAACCCAGGAGACACAAACCTACTCAGGACCTTGTATAAAACCCCTGAATTTATTTCCTCACTTCTGGTGCTATTGGAATGTAAATATACAGTAACCATTATACAGTGAAATGCAGGTCATGGACACGTGAATGGGATGTCCTGAGGAAATTCCACCTTCCCAAGGAAAGACTAAAAAGATGTGTCTAATCCATATGACCTTTTGAATAAAAGCAGCTCTGCCTTAACTCAGGAAATGTCATTCTGGTTCGATTCCAGGACAATACGAGCAAAAGCATCATGGAGCTGTCTCTCCATATCTTTGCATTTCATTGTGTGTAGTTGTATATAGATATAAATGGATATAGACATAGATATATATTATAGAGACATGGATAGATACAGATATAGCTGATGAATATGGGCATCTTTGAGTGTGTCTGTCTCTACATATGTGTGCATATACGTAAATGTATGGGGAGATTTCACAGGAGGTCTGTCTGGAATAAGTCTTTCTCTTCCAGGAATTATTTATATATTATCCACTGTCTAAATGAAGACAAAGGTGATTTCTTCTCAGAATTCAGATAGAAGAGGTATTCATTCCTTAGGAGTTAAAAAAAAAAAAAAAAAAGAACCCATGACATTTAATAGAATTCAAAGGGTGACTTAGAGATGACAGTGAGCATGAAAAAAATGAATGATACTTTCCCAGGCCAGGGTTGAGACAGTCAGGAGAGAGCAAGGAGCCATGCACAGCCTTGAAGGGCTGCTGCACCTCTCCTGGAGATGGAGAGGGCTCCAGAACAGCCACGCCAGTGCTGGAGATGGTTGTGAAAAGTGTGATTTAAGTTCTGATACTCGTACCTTTTGTTTACCATCAGCACAAAAATTAAATGAGGTGCAACAGCAAGGCATTGTAAAAACACCAGTGCTGAGTCTTCTAATTTTTCTCCCAAGCAGGCATCTGGATTAGCATGTGTCTCTGCAGAGTGCTAAACCATGCTGCTCATGCGTGGGGAGTGGGTAATCCCAATACAACTGGCTAGTGACCAGGAATGATGCAGGAATGATTAGAAAACATCTGCTCTCCTGTCATATCCCTGCACTATCTGCATTCCATCTAGTTTGGCTGGACATAACTTTTGCTATAAATGTCTTGTGAATTGGTCCCTTTGGGAGTCAGCTTGGTTTTAAAAGTATATGACAAGTGATGGAGGGAAAATGGATAAATAAATCTGTTGTGGTGATTGCATTCCGTATTACTAGCACTCCTTGAACCCTTTGGAGGGAAAACATTTCTTTGCTGAGTTACCTTACTGAATGAAATCATTTTGTCTGCTTGGGGAATTAAGATTTATTTATCTCAAATAATATAAAAGGTCGTTCTTCATTGGGCCTATAAACTGGATCATTCTTTTGGCAGCAGCTGCTGCTGAGCTATTAATGTCGCTGGTAACATGAGAAAGTAAATAAATAGAAATGTCCTCAAAAAAGTGAGGAGAACTATAGACATGGATGTAAATTAATGTGTGTGAAGATATAATCTTGTCTCCTGCAGTCCAGGATTTATACTCCAGTGTTCTCAGTGTCCAAGGGTAAGAATCTGGTGTGAAACAGGCAGATTTGCTGTCGAAGCCTCAGCAGACGCCTAGTGCAACCCAGCCAGCCTGAGCAGCACCCCAGGATGCCCACCCTGCAGTTTGCAAATGTAGGGGCTCTAACCTGTGCCTACAACACCCCAGGGCTCCCCAAAACCAGCCGCTGGGTCAAGAGCAAAGGGAATAGGGGAGCAAGCAAGAGGCAAAGACGTGAGGTCAGACTGCTGGCGCTGCAGACCCAGGCCCTGGGCAGGGCTGGGTGACCATGCCTACAGAGGTCCAGACCTCTAAGGTCTGGACCACTAGGATGGCCTGGCAAAAGCCCGCCAGGGATAAGGGAGCGTGAGGGTTGAAGAGACACTGGTTTTCCTAGCAGAGCAGCACATCTGCTGTGAGAGTTTCAGGAGCAAGCTGCATATCAGAGCTAATCCCATTAGACCTCTTCCTTTCACTGTCCTCTCCAAAAGAGTGTGTTTGGAGAGGACAGACCCTGCATTGACCAAGTACTTTCTTGTCTCCCCTGCTGTGGGCATGCATACAGCTGCGTCAACTTTCAGATTTTTATTCTGAAATGATCTGCAAGAAAAATACACCCTTCCTTGCCATTAGCTAGGGAGAGGAAGATACATCTTTTTTTCAGAAGTTTACTGCCCACCTGGTTACAGTTTTCCCTTGGGAATTCTGGGCTGAACTAGGAGCTGTATATAATGCTGTACCTTAGCCCAAGTTGTTTTCTAAAGAGCAGTCCAGAAAAGTTATGCTATGTTTTGAGTGGTGACTGTTGCTTTAGTCCACATTATGTCTTCAGCTTAGGTTTTTCCATTTGGAAGCAAGACCAAAAATACAGGGAGGCTGAAATACGTACTTTTTTTCTAGCTAGGTGAAAAGATAAAATTAATGGGAATATTCCATCCTAAACCCCATATTCAATCCAAATCAAAAGTGCACCCTTTGATAAATGTTAAAACAAAATATTTCCAAATAACAGTTAATTCTTAAGGAAATCAAATATGGAATGTTGCCATATTTTCAAAATTTTCTATGTATTTTTTTAATTGGAAACTTTCCCTTAGCTGAAAAAAACTTCCGAAATAATTTTGGTCCCTCTGTAAACTTAAAATTTGCTGAATTTACCAGGGTCACCAAAAATCCATGACACTCCAGCATCCATTCAGAAGCATCTAACTCCTGCAGTCGTTTCTCTCGTTAAGTGTCACCATCTCACACACACGCTTCACAGTGCTATCGCGAAGTGAAATTCAAGAGACCTACTTCAGTGGCTTACAAGAAGTTATTATCCCAGGCTATCTATGCTCTTCAGAAGTCACGCTTCCTCAGCTCCCTATCTCCCTAGCTGGGCTGGAAGTCAGACTGGCTCTGGCAAGCCCCTCCAACGTCAGCCCCAGGCACGAGCAGCAGCTCCAGCTGCCTGCACTCTCACACACAAGAAAATTGTTCTGAATCAACTTTGCTTCTCTCTGTTATCAGGAAACAGGAATGTTTGTGATTATGTCTGGCAAAAACTAGTGCTGGGGGAATAGTAAGGGGTAGGCAGTCTGGTTTTGTTGCAGATAAGCATGAGGAGTTGTACTGATTAACCAGTGTTTATCCAAGTTACTCCAACTTCTACAGTGAGCAGAATGAAGCTGCAAATCTCTCAAGCCCTGACTTCCTCCAGAGGTTTATGATTGGTCTGGAAATGCCTCAAGAGGAACCCAGTCTTGGCTAAAACAAAAAATCCGTATAAAAATATTCTTCATCTTAATACAAAACTCAGATTCCACAGTCCATAGGAGTGAGGATGCTGGTTAGAGGATCCACGTGTACCATCACTGGCCTTCTTTATGCAGAGGAGGGGAGACAGAAAACTGAGCATTTTGAACCTTAGATGACTTATAGGAGTAAATTCAGAAGGGAAGAATCTGAGGCTTGCCAAATTGCCTGAGACATCTGGGCCAATATCCCAAATCCAGTTATATTCAGAACCAGGTGCTCCTAAGGAAGAGAGAAACTGCCCGCTGGGGAAGTTGCTTACTAATTTACTTTATTAGCAGTTGTCTGCCAATGTATTTTATAACTTTCCCCAAACTCTTGTTTTTTAAAACTGTATTAATACCATTGTGAATATTCCCATGGCATTGAGGAACATCCTATTATACTCTGAACTTCTCTAATCTCCAGGCATCGAAAGTCTCCTATTTATTTGCAACGTGTGGAAAAGCCATTCCTGTAGTTAGATTCAAACCTTATGACTCAACTTCACAGAGTATCTGTGCACATCCAGGATGTTCCTGTGTTAGGAGACACAGCAACAGAAGCTCTGTGATGATCTGGCTTTTATACAGTCCTGATAGTCCTGTCTACTTCCATAATGTCCCTAGTCTTTTATCTCCGCTGTAAAGCAAGTCCCACTATTTTCAGTATCTTCTTGCCCAACATGTTGTCCCAGGCTGTAATCTCTCTTCCTGCCTCTAATCACACTTCTGATTCCAGAGCTTCCTTTTGGCACAGGGTCCCCACTGATACATGCAATCGCATTATGCTATTGACTGGTTTATTCTCCGTCCTATCAACAGTGCTGAAAGGAGCAACCTAACAGGCTGTGCAAATCAAGCGGCCCTTTCTTGGCACTGCGTTGGTACTATCTGCCTGATAGCTTTCCTTTCACCATAAGAAGTACACTTCACCTAAGCTTTTCTGCTGCAACTATGTGAGATCGGAGTATGAGGCCACTGTAGGAAAACCCCTGGCACAGATCAAATTATAAACTGAAAGTGTGTTTTCCCCTTTGGTAGCCTTGCTCCATTCAGAAATGGTTTGACAGGCTTGGAGGAGACCACAGAGACTGGGACTTCACGAAGGGCACACTTTTTTGTAGCAAGGGTCACTTGTTTTAGGGCCAGCTCTGTGTCCCCACAACAGCTTTGGTCAGGAATGTGTTTTTTCCAACTATGGATGAGAGGTGCAACCTCCAATGTCAATGAGATTACATCAAAATAAAGATGCCTTACTTTGGCATGGCATATCCCCAGCTGTCTACTGGAATGAACGATCCAGCTCAAAGGTGTATGTCTACAAGGAAAACAATGTACAGAAATTGTATGCAATGTGTACTACTTTCATGATTTCTTAAAGCAACACAGTTGTGTGTAGACAAATTCTGTCCTGATAAAGCTTTGGTTTGTTTCTGTATTTGGGAAGGGAATTATGGGATTTATTGCATGATGTTTGCTGGTTAAATTAGATTTTGACTTTGGACTAAGATTAATGTGAGTTTCTTTCTCCTCTGAATCCTCCCTCCCCTATATTTCTATTTCTTTTTTATTTTACTGCTCTAGGGATTTTTTTTTTTAACTGAAATACCAAACCTGAAACTTTTTATTTAAAATGCTTTTTAAAAAGCACACTCATTTTTCCTTTCCCTTTCCATGAATCTTCTTGGAAAAAAAAGAAGGGGAGAAGACGACTGCGATTTTTTTTTACAAATCAATTGATATTTTTGTGAAATATAATTGACTTTTCTCTCCAGATCCCATGCAATATTTCAAAATCAACAGGCGGGGCAGAGATGGGGGAGCTCTGAAATCTTTTCCAATCACTCAGTAAAGGAATGATCAGCAGGTCATGAAAGCAGGTCCCAGATCACCTCATCCCTACATCAACTCTGCACAAGTTATCCCTGACCTGAATCTCATCAAGCACAGCGAATTGGAGTGGGGAGATCAGACCCTTCCAAAGCTGAGTGGTCTCACTTGCAAATCACTGCATAACTTAACCCTTGCCTTCTGGGGTGATTTTCCAGAAATACATGAATAAGTAAAATAAAATCATTTGCAGAGGAAGAAAGAATAGTTTTAAATCCAAGCAGAATTTTGCAGTAAGGAAAAAAGTAGCACTTCTAGTCTTGGTAGGCTGAAATTAGGCAAAAAATTATTAGATTAGAGACTGGAAGCAGCATTTGTGTTCTGGCCTTGGCTGTAGCTTGTGCTGCGGATGGTGAAAGCCCTTCTGAAGGCTGTTCCCAGCTGGCTGGAAGGTGGGCGAAGCACATGCCGCAGGCAGGAGTTCCTCTGCTACAAGCAACCAACTCCTTGCAGGCAGCACAGCGAGCCACAGGCAGCCACAGCCGCACAGAGTCCACATGTGAGCTGAGAGAGGGGGTTGCAGAAAATGTGGGTGTCACCCATCCATTCACTCTGTTACCTACCTTGGTCTAGCTCTGCCAGCTGGAGGGGAAGGCTGCCCTTGGGCACCGTGGGGACTGCAACTGCTTTAAAGTCCCGGTTAAGGTAACCATGTCACCACCTGCTTGATTTCCCCAGGCTGTAAAATGATATGCAACCAGCACAGATTATTTCCATCTGTTGGGGCTGCAAGGAGCAGGAGGTCTTTATATTTTATTTACAAGCCTGTGTACTGGAGGGAACCAAGAGGCTGGAGAAGTTCTCCATGAATGGAGACGCTGCATTGAGTTATAGCTTGTCCCCAGACAGGTCTGTGTCCATTCTCACAAAGACTGTTTTTTTGCCTGAAAAGTTTTTCCTATCAGAAAATGTGGTTTCAAGTGAAAGCAGTATTTGTGGGGAGGCAAGAGGGACACGGCCATCGTGACAGATGTTTTTCAATATTCCAGGGAGATGAAATGAAGCAAAAAGAAAACTTGCCTCCACTTGAGCTTTGGATCAAAATAAAGTTATTTTGTTTCAAAACATTCATTAGAGATGGAAAAAGCTGCTCTCATCAGTTTTGCTGTTGTTTTTTTAATCTTTGTTAAGAATGCCTCAAAAAATTCTGTTTCCATATCCCTAATTCAATTCTTCTGAAATTCTTTGTTTTTAAAATGGTTTAGTAATTTGGTCTTCTGGTTTTGTTCAAACAGGAAGCAAACAGTAAAGCAATTACATTTCCTGCAGCAGAACCAGTCTTCCTCTTGGCCACTACTAGCAGGACAGGGGGGTGGGTGGCCCAGGCCAAGACAGCGGCTCTAAGAAGACCCTCCAACCTCAAGTTCTGTCAAGGTGCAGCTCTTATCCCCCAGACAGACAAGATAAAAAATACATTGTGCGTGTCATTTAGAGGGTTCAAGACAGCCCAGCTCCTAAGTGCTTATGGTGCTTAGCTCTGGCTCCTTTTCACAATAGGAACCAAACTAAACTTCAAGACCAGACTCAGTCCCGAGCTTCATTTCAGAACTGTTTGGAGTTAAAAGTTTGGTTCAGACCTGATTCTAATTTGTAACCTCTGCCTGTTTCATCAGAAATGCCTGCACGTCCCTGCAGCCCCAAGGCAGTCCACTCCTTTCTGGTGCCAGCCAGGAAATCAAATTCAGACCCAGCCCTTGTCAGGGCTTGATGAATGGGCTTGCTATGTGAAACGCGAAAAAGAGAAGGATCTGGGATCATGGAAGCTGACAGACAGAGGGGAGTGAACGCCTGGAGGATGTGGAAAGGGCCCTTGGTAACAGGAAGAACTCTGTCACCTTCATTCCCAGGTTGGAAAACTATAGGAACAGGTGATGGAGAGGGGAGCAGCCTACAACCACTGTGGGGAGGTGGTGGAGACAGCTGCAGAGGAAAGGAGACAGCACTGGTGCTCCTTTGCAAGGGAGCCCAGACCAGACCCAGCAGGACAGGAACCACTTCCCGTGGGAGAGCTGCGCTTGGGAGGAGAGGGAGAGAGTACCCCGTGAGCTGAGAGGCATTTACCCAGTGGCACATCATAACTCCCAGATTTGCTTCTGCTCTCTCCCAAGCATGTAATGAAGTCTGGAAACTCCTTGCACAGGAGCGTGCAAGCATGCAATGAAGTCTGGAAGCTTCGGCACTTCGCAGAGCAGGACTCCAGTCCTCTTTGGCTGGGCAGGGTGGGGTGGTGACATTAATGTCTAGCCATGCTGTTGGCTGCGATACTGATGACAAGCGCTGCCAGTTGCACTGGTGATACCCTGCCTTTCACTAGCCATGCACCAGTCTGGATTGCCTGTGCACCTTAGTGGTACAAATCCTCTTGCTTAGGAACCTCTGCCCTCGGGCTATGCACAGCCCCATTGGAGGCAGGGCAATGATGTGGGACTGATCACAAGGGAAGAGAGAGCAGTTAGATTCCGTGTGCCATCCACCTGCATCTCCATCTCCAGCATGCACTTGCCTCAGAGAAGAGTGTAGCCTCCTCAGCCCTTCTAATACAAAGGCTTGAAAAGATGGAGTGAAGGAAAGGAGGTGAAAGCAACCTCTAAAGGACTGGTATTTGTTGCTGCCTGAGCTGATTTCACTGGTTAACTAATTGTTTTAGCAATTTGGATGCCTGTCTTATGCTGTGGGAATGTCTGTGGTGCCAACCCAATGATGCAGTGTTCTTTCTTTGGTTATGCTTCAGACAATTCATCAGAGGGAAGCTACTCTTGTCCAAATCAGTGTTACTGCTGGAAGTAAAACCCAAACCATTTGTGCCTCCCAGCTTCCATGGCCCATCTTATCTGTGACACTGGATTATCCAGATGAGGTATATCCTTAAATAGAGAAGCCTTGAAATTAGTCTGCAGCCTGTTGTATATGCTTCTCTTACCCCAAACCTTTTGCCATTACTCACCAGTTTGAAAGACATTGCCAGTAGTAGTTCCCAGTGCCTTATTTCACTGACACTCCAATGAGTATCAGCCAACCACCAGAGCTGGCTGCTAAAGACACTGCAGCTTGTTTTCACCTGCTCCTTCCACAACCCGAATGAAAGGAGAAAATGATTGCTCTGAAAGAAGCAGGCAGTGAAAACAGATGCAGATTGGAAGTGCTAACTCCTCTGTCAAGTTAATTGTCTGCCTCTTGCAACTCGGTGCAGCTCAGTTTTGAAAGCTCTTATAGAAATCCAATTATGTGTTGGCTGTGGAATTTTTATTGATAAATAACTTACCAGAGCAATGCAAACTGGGGAGAAGGAAGGGTGATAGAGGGTTATTATTCCTACAGAAAAGGGTGGGGGAAAGCTTAAAGTCATGATTGATTTTTAGGCTTTCAAAACAACTCCCATGTGAATTTCACTAGTAAACCCTGCCCTGGCAACAAGCCATCAGGAATAAAAGCAGACCCGAGAAAAGAAAGATATGTACAGATGCAAGCTTTATGCAGAGCTTGCAGAGAGAATCTGCTTCCTTGCACAGTGAGTTATTCACTTAACAGGTCTCTGGATACAGGATTTCTTTATGGAGGGCAATGCTAGGCAAAGCTATTACAACCTGGTATCTAGCAGCTGAGAGCCCTGTGCCCTATCCTTCATTTTACACGCTTTTAACAATCAGCCCACCTTCCAAACAGTAGGCCTGAAATCTGAACCTCATTTTAATTCTGAATATTGCAGTTTAGTTTCAGTGAAGATGCTGAGGTCAGTAGGAATTGTGGATGGTCTGGGAACAAATGCTCATCTCTGGGACAGCAATGGAAATCTGTGTGGAGAAGGAAAAGAATTATATTGGGAAGGTGAAGACAAGGGTTTCAAAATAGAAGATGCCTAAGAGGAAAAGAAAGACATCAAATAAAATCAGCAACCAAAAGGAAAAAGTAAGCTTAACTCTCTTAACTTTATAGCAAACAAAAAGACTCAGAAGATACATGACAATTATTTTCCTTCTTGAAAACTTGCATTTTTGAAAGTGAAGCTTTTGACCAAATTTGTCATCAGGAACTTTCATGTCTAGAAAAACTACATTGGACTGTCTTTCCCTTTCATCTTTGTTTTTCAGTATTTCTTCTGCTTGTTTATTTTGGCATTTGTTCCATTTCAGAATGGAGAAAAAAAAAGTGAATTATGTGTAAACTGGAAAATCTGGCTTCTGCCCACCTGCCCAATAAGAGAAGCTGCAGACTGGCTGGAGGCTATGGCCATTCTTAGTTTACTTCAGAGGCAATAAGCAACATAAAAACCATGTGCACAGGTTCTCTGAGAATATTTATTTCTATTCCTTTTTATTTAAGCCCTAGGAGATATCATTCACACAGAAAAGATAGGGTGTCATTTTCTGTGATGGAGTAGACCTTGCCGAGATCAATTTGCATGAAAGACCTAGCAGATTGGATGATCACTGGGATTTGATCCAGATTTGGGGAGTCTGCAAATGAATGCTGGAAATCTTTCAAACACATCTAGACTTTTTAGTTGCTTCCACTTCTGGTCTGACTGGTAGGAGCATAAGAATGACCTCCTTTGCAGTATTTCTGCATTTCTTCTTTCATATCTGGCATACAGACAGAAGCTAAGTAGTGCATGAAAATTAGAAGTAAAAAACTAAAAAGGTTTTCGCAAGTGCAAGGTCTGGATTTAGTCTGAACAACAATTGGGTTATGCCCTGAGCTATTTGTAACCAAGATTTAGCCTTGAATTCATTCGGTGTTGGGGCAAAGGTCTGGTCCAGTTCTGAGCACTACATTTGCATTTAGTCTAATGACATTCTCCTGGCCTCACTGGCCTCATTAATTCTGAATGTGACATTGTGTCATCTGTGAGCCGACATAAAACAGGGAAACCTTTTTAAATGGGCAGTAAACACAGAGAAAAGAGGCCTTGGATTTCATGTGCTGATAAAAAACTGAGGGACACTGTATCTGAACCCCTCTCAGGCCACTCCTAAGCCTCTTTTTCTTTCATTTCACCCCTTGAAGTGGTGTGTGGTGCAAAGAAGGAGGAGTGAGTCTGGCCAGAGGTGAGCTTCTGGCTGAAGGGACTCAGCCTCTGCCTGGCAGGGAAGAGATTTTACTTGGACATCCTTGCTGCTGAGGGGGCACATACAGCCACCCAGCTGGAGCCATTCCACCCCAGTGCCTGCCAAGGAGCTGCCAAGGCCACCATGTTCTCCACAGGTGCTGAGAGAGAGCCTGCAGCCACCACAGCCCTGGGCTGCCAATAGCAGGAATCACTGAAGGGATCCTGTGGCTAGCACTCATTTTCTGATAAAGCACTTCTATGGATTACTTTTTTTGCTTTTATGGATTTTTCCACTTCTCCCAATAAAGTAATTATCCAAATTCTATTAAAAATACTATTTGCCTTGAAAATTACTCTCCACAATTTCTTCCTGGTGAAGAAAGGGATACTGAGGATTACCCAAGCAGGGAAATAGTCTGTCTTCTCTCACTGCTATTTACCCTTTCCCATCTCCTTTTCTAAACACAATTATCAGAAGAAAAAAATTTTGAGAGGAATTTTACCCATCAAAATGAACAGGTGAAACAAAAGGAAAAATTTTAAAACTGGTTTTGTGTATTTAAAACACACCCACAGAGTTTTCATGCGTCGCTTAACTGTGTCTCAACAGAATCAGCATGTGTTTGAAGTATTCATACAGGCTTTGGCATTCTCACATTAAGACATTTGTCCTGCTAATACCTTTGTGAGGTGAGGACATGCTATCATCTCTATTTTAACAGGAGGTGAAGAGAAGGCAAGGGCTTTGCCTGCAGAAAGGCCCTGGGAGGCATCCTGAGGTGCACCAGTAGCTGTGTAGTGAGTGCCAGGCGCGGGTCGGCACTGGCAAGGGACACCATCACGACGTGCAGCATGATCTCAGAGCAGGCAGAGTGCAGCTGCCAGCAGGAGGGTGAACACCATCCTCCCCAGCCTGCAGGGCCACAGTGCAAGCAAGATTCCATCTGCCCAGCGGAGACAGTCACAAATTACTGTTATGTTATCTCACAAGAGTCTATTCCCTCCCTAACTGGGAGTACCTTTCACATGGTTATATTTCTGTTGGAGAGCTCTTGGAGCACCTCACAGTGATCAGCGCTTTAACACTCTGCTCCTTGACTGTGATCTGTTTAGGCTTCTGCAGCAATAAACATCCTCTTTTCAGAGTGTTGTATTTCTGAGCATCAGGGAAAGCAGAGCACCATACATCATCTCTTGTCCTGGAGGCGAATTGAAAGCATTCGTATGAGGGCATTGACTCCTCAGGTTTGTAATGATTCCTGACAGCCCAGCAGTGAAATATTTTCCAGAATGGGAGTACAGATATGGGGTGAAGTGTATCTTGTTTCCCACATAGCCCCAATCCTGTAAATATGTGGACTGAAATACACAGGACGATGAAGAGCAGATTACCCAAACAGGAGGCTTGCAAGAGGTTTGCCTATAAGGAAAGCAAGTCTAATAAAAGTGATAGACATAAGAGGATGAAACTGGCTACACATCACCCACAGGCAGTTACCCTCAGCTTCCCCCCTGTAAAGTATCTTTTGCCTTTCTGGGTGAACAACCTCTTCAGAGGAGAGTAAACCACCTCAAACCCATGTGAAGGTGTTGGGGCTGTTCCAGTTTACAGCAGTTGTGGACCTGGCCAAGTAAAAGGACACAAGTAAAAGGACCTTCTGTGAATGACCAGTCCTGAAGACACACTCTGCCCATGCTTGATGTGCAAATTAGAGCAGAGATAGTAAAAAGACCTGAGCCTTAGAAAATACAATTGGAGGAAACCAAGGAGGTAGATGGTGATGGGACACATTCATAAAACAAGGAATGAAGGAAAGAAATAGATCCTGCACACATGAAAGGGAAGATGGGAAATAACTGGAGTACTATAGCTTTCACTACAGTCCAGTCGATCAGACTTGAGATACAGTAGGTGGTGAGCTCAGGAATAGGCTATTGACTGAGAATATAGATGGAGAGAAGCTGGAAAGAGACTGACTTTTTGGTAGTTGATTTAGGAAACTTAGGTAAGGAATGAGATAATTGCTTTGGACTGAGCTGAACTTCTTTAAGGGAACAGTAAAAAAAAAAAGTTAAAATGGATTATCAACACATAACTACTTGTTTTGTCTCAAGTTACCTTTGTGATTCAATTAACTTTTAGACAAGGAAGGTTCCTTTAAAAGGAAAAGTCAAACAATTTTTATTTCAAAATGGCAAACAAATGCTGAAATACTTCTCATTTTTTTCATTTGAAACTGTTGACTGGATTCAGCCAAGTGTGTGGCTGATTTCAATCCCCCTGTGCTTTGGCAGTGTTCATTAAAAGAGACAACTGTCACCCAGCAGCACTGAGGGACAGATGTGGTGTGGTTGTTGCCAACGCATAGTCACCCCTGAGGAGAAGAATCACAGCCATTGTCTGGGGGTGACACAGCAGAGACTTGGCTGTTAGACATCATGTCCCACCCACTTGGCAGCATCTATATGGGAGCAGGTTTGTAAGTACGTGTTATCTACCATAACCCTCTCTCCAGATCCTTCTCCCCTCCTTCCTCTGCAGCAGTCTACAGTCCAAAATGGAAAGATAATGTGAGGGAGACAAAGGCCCTTTAGAGCAATCAGGGACAGCCCATAATGAAGGAAGGATAAGAGAAGGGTAAAAAGAGATGGGAATTAACACTATTTAGTACACAAGTGGGGCAGACCATAGCTGGAAGTGGAATAGAGTCTGCTGAGCACCTCTTTGGCCTGGCCATATTGACATTGTACCTGAATCTGGTTCTGCTGGTGTGAATGGCACCAGGAGGACCAAGCTAATAATGACTGAGTAGAGCTTAACCACAATATTGCAATAACTTAGTAGTTCTCTGCCCACACAGGGCCCTGCTAGTAGATAGTACTTGCTCCTTATACACATATAAACTCCAAACTTAATTAGTCCATTTTCCAGCCGTTCAGTGCATATGGGCTTGTAACACAATGTCCTCCTATAATATCTGTTTGTTTCTAAACTAAGGGACCCTTTCCCAAAAAGTATTCCTGCATGAATAACACAGTTCTTCAAATGCCTTATCAGCTAGAGCCTGAGAAATGCAATCTCCCTCAGGCAATTCTGAAATTTTTTACACTGTTTCATCCAGAACTGTGAAGGAAAGGAATGATGGAGAATGAGAGGTCAACTGAAGAGCCCTTCTCGGCAATGGGGACCTATTTGCTGTTGGCTGCCTGTTCTGCAGCAAGACCTGGTGGTGATTTGCAGTTCCCCAGCCCCTCTCATACTGAATTCAGCCTCAGCTGGCCTCTCTGTCTCGGTCTGCAGTGTTACGCCCCTATCACAGCCTCAGTGCAATGTCTCCTTAGAAATAAAACTATATGAGGCACTGAATGACTGGCATGGATGAGACACAACTGCTGATTTCAAGCAAGCCATTTCACTTCATTTTTCCCAAAGGGAAGATGCTGCCAAAATCAATCCATTTCCTCAAAAGGCTTCAAACTTCACACAACTGCATTTTCCAGTAAGAAAAAGCAGTCACTTCCAGAAGATCGCTAGCACAGCTCCACCTGGGCATTTACAGTCTCCTCTGTGCTCCCACTGGAAGGGCTAATACACATCTAATGTGTCCCTTCCAAGGACTGAACACTCAAATTTCTCTGTCATGCTGTTTCTTGATTAATATTATGGGTGGCACTAGTTAGGGGTTGATTTACATGCTAAGCTCAATAGCAGATTTAATAAAATCCTCTCTGCTTTCTAGCTGGAGCACCCAAGGTGTGATTTTATTAGCCTGTTAGATTGCTGGCTGCCTTTTACCCACCTTTTATGCACGTGTAAAATGGATTACATGTATGACTATATATACATACAAAACATGTATACGCACACATTTATGTATGGATGGATACACACATGAATCTTATACACATTTTACTTAGCAAAAATATTTGGCATAATTATGACTTCCTGTTTCTTTACAACTGAGTGGGTAGCAAGTGTTGAAACATGCGGCAACCTTGCTTAAATTCACACACATAAATGCAAATTTCAAAGCAATAAGCTCAGACCTACTTCTTGATTTGGTTTGGGTTTTTTAACTTGCAAAGCATGCCAATTGGCTGAATCCCAAACAAACTGAACTGAAGCTACAGGGTGACTTGAAAACCAAAGGGCCAAATGAAAAGTCAGGTAAGTTCAATTCATGTGCCATCTGCAACCTGCTCAGCTCTTTGCTCTCCCAGTTCTTTCTCATCACCTCCCACTCACAATGAAGCACCTGCTAACTGCTACCACCCCTCTGCATTTGCTAGATCTGCCACAGTCTCACTGCTGCTTGGGTTATGGCTATGCAAGGGGGGAGCTGGAGGGGGAGTTTTGGGTGGCTCCTTATCTCAGGTCAGGTACTTGGAGGGAGATGCCTATTGCAAGAAGCTGAGGAACCTGAGTCTGTGCTGAAATCTGCACAGGAACGTGGACCTAACCAGCAACAATCAACAGGACCTGGAAGCTAGAAGTATGTCTTGCAATTGCCGGTCCCTGCAGTCCGTGCAACAGAAAAGGAGGTTTATAGTCCCCAGGTCTCCACCCATTGCAGTGGGAGGCTTCTCCACTTTCACTGTTCTTTCTTTTTCTCATGAAAGTCCAAGCTGTGGGAATTCCTCACCTTTTGGAATTTTTTATTCTAAGATGCTGGTCTCCTTGGGCTGCTGTTGCCTTCACCATGCAGTGCTTAGTTCAGGCTCCCTGAAAGGATGCTTACACTCATGAAAGCAGTGAGCAGAGCTGGTCTTTGTTTTTGTTCTCAGAACCCAATCCTCTGCCTTTCATTTGCCTATTGGTTTGCATCTATCCTTTTCTGTGACAGCAGCCCTTGCGAGCAGGTGACATTATATATAAATTTTAGCAGAAAAACAACCAAACACATTCTCATAATGTTGATTTTTTTTCCCTTCTTCTGCTTGGAAAAAAAAAATATATATATTTGTAAATATCCCCCAGCTTTCAGTGAGCAGGAAACCGACTGTACCCTGCTGATGGTTTGTGCTGAGTGTGTCAGCTCCTGACCCATTTCAAACTCAACAGCCACTTGGTAAGATAAACATTTGGATAGGTCTTTAAAGGGAAAGAAAGGAATTGTTCCAGGCCACTGGAAATAAGTAAAGGGGATTTTAGGAGTGTGTGGTGACTCGGCAAAGAAAGGAGTGATCAGCTCACCTTGCCCTGACAGCCAGCTGAACTGTGCCACTCCTGCTGTGTCCCAGGTTTGCAAGCATCACCTACCGGCAGCAGGAAATGGTCCAGAAGGAGCTGGTGGGTAAGTCTGCTGTGGGACACGTCCCTCTGATCACAGCTGCAAACTACCCCCTTTGAAGCAGCATGGTTTGGACACTACCAAAGGGGCCTTTGGTGATTTATCTCTGCAAAGCTGCGAAGGACTGGGAGAAACTTTGCCAAAAGGCCCTGGTTGCTCCTACGCAGTTCTGGGCCAGCTTCCAGGAGAAGACATCTCTGAGGGGAGCACAGGCTTCTGCTGCTCTGCAGCACTGGGGAGCACTGGTTGCTGAAGGGGTCACGTAACACTTCATTTCTATAGGAATTTTCCTAAATTACTTCCTTAAACAATTCTTGAATTTCCTCATGCAAGTTTGGACAATGCATTAGAAAAGCAGGTCCCATCTTCCCTAGAAACTCTTGTGAGCAGAGCAAGTAAAGGAAATTAGAAGTGACGAGGCAATGCAGAGAAACATTTAGCACCTGACTCACCATTTTGCTGAAGATGCAGCCCCTGAGAGAAACGGGGTGAGTGCGAACTGCTCTTGCACATCCTGGATGACTTGTGCTGTCTACTAAGCAAATCTCATCCCCTCAGAAGTGAAAGCCTTCCCTAACCGCAAACCATCAGCACTTACCTAGAAATTCCTTCTTTCTATGTCAAAACTTTTCTTTATTAAAAAAAAAAAAATCCACAACGTCCCCCCTCACAGTCTTCCATGCATTGGGATATTTTGCTGCACAGCCTGCTGAGAAAGATTCATCATGAAGCACTGCACCTATCTTACCCACAGAGCACAAGCACATCTTGCTGTTTGGGAAACAGCAAATCTTCCAGCACTAGTGGTTTGTTTTGTTACTCGCCATGGTGTATTTGAGCGGGTTTTGTCTCAGCCTTCTTGGCATTTTGGTCTGCAAGTCCCAAAGGTTGCTCCTTCGTGGAAGAACATTTGCCAAAGTCTGAGCAACTGGGAGTGCAGGATGAAAGCTACCGATAACCTAATTTAATTCTTCTGAAGGCAAATGTTCAAAGAGTTAGGATCCACAGGTCCTAAGTAACTAGAAAAACAAAGGCATGAAAAGTCCAAGGGGAGGATACTTGGCCAAGTTCTAGTATTGGTTATTCGGTATAAATCCAAAATAAGTCCACAGACTTTGTTCTCCATGTCATTAAATCCACACACCTGAAACTATTTTGGCCCTTTAGTTTTTGGTCATTTGGACCTGATTCTGCTTTTAGAGATCCTGAAGTGTATGATGAGCAAAAGCATGCAGTTGTGCTAGAAACAAGTTATTAGTGTAAGAATTTAGGCATTAGATCCATTTATACAGATATGATAGTTTTGGAGTGGTTTCACAGATATATCAGGTTCATGAGGCAGGTAAGACAAAATAATATATTTTTCTCCTTTTGGAATAAAGTTGTATTAAAAACTATTTCTTCACCATTGGTTGGGGTGAAATTTTGTGCCAAAAATGAAAAAAAAAAAACCCAAAACCAAAAAAACCACCACAACGATCTACCAGGGACTTGCATGCCTATCTTGCAAAGTACTTGCTTCTCCGATGGACTGGGTCCTGACTTTACAGACCAAGAAGGACTAGAGGTCACGGGTGTACTGTGCACATCTGCACACAGGCTCCTTCCCCACAGAAAATGAGAAACCACCTCTGTTATTTCTTGCCTGTGGATGCTCTTGCTTATTTCTAACATGGACAAGACTTAACATTTGAGATTTTGTCTTTTTCCTATGATTAACATCTCTTCACTCTCTCGGTTCACCCACTACTGAGACTCCAAATATTGTGCTGGTAGGAGAACGTCTCATCTTTCCCCTACTCCACTGCCTCTCCTACCTTTCCTTCTGATGCTGTCAAGGCACCCTGAACAGCTGCTAAAATTAAAAAAAAAAAAAAAGAGGGAGAAAGAAACAAACCACAAAAGTTTAATACAAAACAGGCAGCATGACCAAAAATACCACATTTATAGATTCATATCTTGAGCCTAATTCAAATCCATTGCAGAACAGCCCCCGAAGGGATGTGTACATAAAAAACTTGTCCAGGTTGGCTGCTGCACGTATTGCTTTCCACGCTTTTCAGACACCGGTGTTGCCAAAGTGCTGTTGTTGGGCACCCTCATACCCTCACTAAGGCTCCCTGCTACTAGGGACAGATCCCAGCAACACTGCAGGGACTGACCCTCAATACTTCAGTATGGCTAAACAGAAAAATCGGTCTTTTGTTCCGCTCAAGGTCCTCTCTTCCAAACCACGGTCTTGAGAGGCTGTTAGAATTGGTCAAAAAAATAAATCTCTTTTTTCCTGAGAACTGCTGATGTTCGGCCATTTGTTTTCATTACTAATTGGCTCAGGGGAAGTCAGAATATCATAACTTCTTGCAGGAAGACTATTTCGACAAAAATTATTTGATTTGGGAATATATTTAATTTTTAAAAGATAAAAACATCTACTTTTGATGTTGCTGTGCTGTGTTATATTATTAGATCATACTTGAAATGGCGAAGTCAAAACAAACCATTTTACCTTTTCAGAACCGCAGGTTTCAATATTATGAAAATTAAACAATTGAGCACTATTGAGAGAGACTGAGAAAGCCACCTCAGAGCATGTGGACTTTCCCACTAAATTTTAACCAGCATGGCCACATTCCCACTGAATGTTTGGATGCCAAGAAAATCAGACTGACAAAGTTTTTTGTCCAGATCAGTTTGTAGAAAACAAGCAAGAATAATCTTTTCTCTCTTCTTTCTGTAACCTGTCCTCACACAGGATGATGGGATTGCTGTTTCAGATGAGCCTGTGCAGACCACCAGAATAAGCACATGCAGGTGCCATGGGGCAGAGATGGAGGGGTGGGACAGGCTCTGGGAGTGATTTTTTCATGTGGAGTGTGCACTTCATATGGATGTTGGGAAGCTCTCCAAGGAGAAGGAAGTTCTTGAGAGCAGCAGAGGAAGAAATAATGCTGGCAGGACTTGAGGATGTTTATTTGCTGACCAATATCTGAGAGTGATTCCCCAGCAAAGTCCAATAAACTGAAGAGTGACAAATAAAATAGTGAATAACAGCTAAGTGATAACTTGCCCAAAAATTTATAGATGATTGAGAATTTTCTGCCAGAGTATTTATGCAATTAAAAGTAGATTTCATGAAATTGAAGTATTCCAGGAGAAATTTGCAGATTTTTGTACTATCTGCTAGGGGAGAAATCATAATGGAAAGATTTCAAATAAATTGAACCTGCTTGGTGCCTATCCAAGCTCCCCTATTTATGCTCTCACTACCTTTTATGAACTAGGATCTGTGGAGAAACTGTAAGCCTCACGATGCACCTTTGGCTGATATGTTCCAATAAGTCTTGCATAGCCCACAATAGCAATGGTGCAGGGGAGGTGAGTCCAGCCTGGGAAACCCAGGATGGGGTGGACTGCTGGAATTGCAACTCCTGTGAGTCACTATGACACATATGCAGATACTACTCTCTATCAATTTGAGCAGAACAAATTATTTTGACATTTCCTGATTGAATTATTTTCAAACCGTCCATTCCTTTAGAAAACATGATATTTGGATCTTTATGTCCTGCTTTGGAATAAAAACAAATGTCAGAGTATTGGGAATGTCTCCCTGTTTCTTCTGGATGAAAGTCTAATTTCTGAGCAGCTCTAGGTGCTGGGCAGAGGAGTGGCTGTGTACAGCATATGAGCCACACAGTTCCAGCCTGATGTCCTGCTCCACGTGCCAGTCCTTGTCATGGAGAGATGATCTATTTGTGTGTTTCAGAGAGGCATAAACAGAGTGGAAATGTTGTACCATTTGCTTCTGTGCTCCGTGAGGATTTTCTGAAGAGTGTCCAGATTGCTCATTGCAATCAACGACCCTTTATTCACTGACATTAAGGGAAACCAGATATTTGAGATATTCAAGTCACGAGCATCATGTGGCTTCTCTTCCAAGGCAGCTAGATTGCTAAAGGCCAGATGGCACTCTGAGATACATCGCTCTAAATCACAAGCATTTCACCAGTCCCGCAGTGCAGAGCGAGCAGATTCAGGCCCTCCCACCCAAGACAAAGTATTGCTGGGGACTTCCATTTGTTTGCAATTAGGTGCTGGCACTGGGAAAGCCCTGAAGTCACCATGGTCTCTGGGCAACAGATAAAGCTTTTGTTTTCGCACAGACAAAAGGCAGAGCAGGCCAAACCGACACAGAGTGTACGAGCACTGGGAAGCCTGATGAAAGGCAATGAAGAATGTCCAAAGTCAGCAACAAATAATATGGCAGCAGGAAAGAGAAATCTTAAAGTAGTCAGAAGTGAGGAAGGAGGGAGGGGAAGGGGAGAGCGAGGAGGGGAGGAGCCAGGATGGCTGGGTGCCCAAAACAGTGAAACACGGGTGAGCCCTGCTAAGACTCACATGGGAGCCGGCCACATGGGAACTGTGCAGAGCAAGCTGAACAGCTCAGACCTAGTCATCTCTGTTCACAGAGCATCCCTCTCCAGGCTTTCTCTCTTCTAACTGAATGACGAGGAAGCCTTGCTTCTCTTTGTCACTTCATTATCTTTTTACACTATTCCAACCTTCCAAGGAGCTGAAATACTTTCTGTTAACCAGATCTTGCATATGGTGAAAGAGATGAATGTGAAATTAGATGATCTGTTCTTCTTTCCTTCCTTCACAAGCCATCCTGTGTCTGGTGTGATGCTTCTCCAACACCCAACGGAAAGATAGAGACTTGCAATCCCTGCAGCGTGTATGTTAGTTCAAAGCTCAGCAGAGCAGATCTTCGACCGTGAAATCTATCAGGTAGGGACTGTCTTTATCATTCTGTGTTTATGCAACTCCTGCACAGTGGGGCCTATGTCCCAGTTATAATTATAATGGAGAGAGAATCAGACTGGGAGATGGGATGCAAGAGCCAGGGAATGCAGGCTTGTACAATAGATACATTCTGGAAATGCCCCTGGAATTTCCCCCCTTCCTTGGCAAGATGAGATGCCTGCTCTGGGGATCCCAAAGGGCAGGGAAGGGTACCAATCCCTTGGTAACAAGGCTGGGGTAGATTGCTTAGCAGGCACTAAGGTAGGTAAGAAAAACACTGGGACAACCAGGCTGAGGAAGGAACCAAAAGCTAACTATGAGGACCTTCATTTAGAATGTGGACACTTAACATTATAGTAGTCATCCAGCTGCTTTTGCAGCTGTAGATCTGGCATACAGGCTTTGATTCCCGTGTGCATTCATAGTATTTATATTTTGAACAAAAACGGTATTTCCTCTCTTTTTTCTCCTTCTTTTCCAAATATTTTGTGTGGAACTATTTTACTAGTACTCTGCCATGTGGAAGGCTCTAATTTAGAAAACGTGTGTCAGACTATGCAGCGGAGCTTGGCATTTGCTCACATAACTAGTCTTCCCTTTGCACAGGAATTGTGCAGTTTAGTCTGAAGTATTTAAAGTTCTCTCTGTTTCTCAGACGCAAACAGATAGCGCGTGCTAGATATTAAACTTACAGGGATTTTATGCATTGCTGTGGTACTGTCTATGGAAGTACTTGGTGATCTGGTGAATTGAAAAACATCCAGAGAGTCATTTCTTCAGATTTGCTGTTTTTACAGGCAGCGTACAAACATGTTTCACCACAGCCAAATCTTCATCCAGGCACTGTAATAAATCACACAGCATGCTAGGCAGCTGGAAGTGATTGCAGATCTTTGGGGTAGAAGAATCACACAGGTTTTTGGGGTTTTAGTCAGCTACAGCAGCATTTTAAACCTCTGTCCTTCTGTTCTTAGGTTGTATTCTTCCACCTTGACAGCCTATGCTAGACTTTGCATGCCATTCAAGCCAGGCTTGGGTTTGAAGAAAGCCTGAAGCACCCTCTTGGCTCTGCCAACTCACAAAGACAGTGCATTAGGGTTCAGCCCTCTGTTCGCTGGCAGCGGTGGGAAGGAAGCAGTAACAGGTCCCCGTCTTTCCTCAGCATCTACGGTAAAGAACAGCTGGCAGTAGAGGGAGGTGCTGGAAGGCATGTGAACTGAGGACAGGCTGATGTGCCAATGGGGGGTGCTGTGTCAGGCAGGGGAAGACAGATCAGACTTCACAGATGGGAATGAACCTGAGTGTAAGCCAAACAGCCCCTCAGCAGCAGTCAGGCAAGTCCTCTCTGAAAAGACCCTGGATCCTGTTTTGATGCAGTGACTGCAAAGGACATAAAGGAAGTGTCCTACCACCTCTTTTCAGAGACTGGAAACAGACCACTGGCCCTAGCCAGAGACCACCAACAAAGGTAAGGAACAGGAAGGTGCTGATGACTGGCAGAGAGTGACAGACAGCTTTAAATCACTAACACTTGTCACTTGAGCTGTGCTAACTGGGGTTGCAAGGAAAGAGGAGGTCCTCAAAGAGCGAGAGAAAATTAAGGACAAATAAGGGCCAAAGGAAGAAACTCAGGGGGTTCATATATGAAAAGATCACCAGTGTGAAAGGGGACCTATGAGAGCAGACCCCCACCCAGAGTGAAGGGGGTGCATGGAGCAGGGTGGTAGCCTTCTCTCACTACCATGCCTCTGCCCCTCCAGCTGAAGGGTAACCTTCATAACCAGAAGCAGAGGCCTTTTACCCCAAATCCGTCTCCTGTGTAACAGCAAGAGCATCCTCAGCCTCAGTCCAAGCAAAGCTGGGATGGCTGATGATGTACTGGTGTTATTAATCACAGACAGACTGAGGAATGCTCCCTTGGAACTGAGGCTTTCTGCATATGGATTTCTGAGGCTAGAGGGATTGTTAGCTCATCTCATCTGACTCTATCAGTAACAGAGGCAAGACAACTTCACCCCACATCCCCTGAGAACCCACTGAGCTGTATGTGGCTAACACCACAATGGTGTTCAGCCTCATTCTGAGGACATAGGAAGGATCAGGGCTTTCCCCCCCTCTCCTGATGAACATGTTCCAAAGGCTAATCAGTTCCACACTTAGAAATGTTTTCAGTTTGAATTTCTCTGGCTTCAGCTTCTAGACCTTGTTTTTTGGGGGTTGGCTTTTTTTTTTTTCATTTTGCTTTTGCTAGTTGCAAAGCTACATATTTATTTGTCTGAGAGATTCTCAATCTGATGTGAGAGCAAATTTCTTTATAAAATAAGAATATGCTCACCAGAAGGTAGGACTGATCCTCATCATGTAGCATCACAGCAGCTCCTAGGTAACATCCCCAGCTGGTCCTGAGAAGTAGCAGCATTTCCCATGTTGTCTTCTGACCTATACCACACCAGGGCCTAATAAATCCAGCCCATAATGAGTGTCAGGTTGGCTGAGGCCATGAATGCAGCTGATTTCCTTCAGCTTGCTAATTTTGGAAAGCTGCCTATGAAGAGAGCCAGATGTGCCAATAAGGTGGGTTCACCACTAATTCCAAGGCAGGTCACGGATATGTTGCCATGATGTGTTGCTGAGGAAGTAAGAACCAAAACTTTCACAATCAAGAGAAAAAGAACTGAGGAAAGGCACAGAAAGTGCTGCACAGAAGATGGGGCCTTTCCTTAATATTAATGTGTAATTTTGTAGCTAATTACTCCCAGTGCATTTCTCAGTGGTCTGGGAATCTCTCACTGACCATCTGCACTTACAATTACCTACTCAGTTTTTCATAATCTCTTACTCAATCATTGCTGGATTTGCAAAGGGTCATCAGTCATCTGAATTTCCTCTTTTTGCATGTATTTTGCCTTGCGTCAATTTGGCCAAGAAGTATTTATTGAATCAGAAACTCAGTAAGGCTCAAGCACTGTTTGGCTGTTATGGGATAATAAATTATGCCTAATCTTTGCTCCATCCAGAATTGTACATGGGGCTGGGATTCACCTGTGTTGTTGCAGTGGATGAATGGAAAAGGACTGGCATGTCGGAGCAGGGCAGCTGTGGAGGGAGCAGGGTGATATAAGGAAACATTTTCCCCCTGTCATGGGGATACAGAGATGGGGGAAGGCACTGGCAAAACTCAATTTTCAACTCATGGTTTAAGAACTCACAGTAAATTCCCTACAACGTCATCCAAGCTAGGATTGTATCTCCAAGATCTTAGGCCAGTCCTACAAACCTCTAAAACCCACCTCCAAACTGAAGGTTGACTCTGCTGTGCCCTGGGAAACCCAGCCCAAAGGAAAGTGTTGTTCACAGCATCTGCTGTTTTGCAATCGCATCCTCTACCCCTCAGGCTCTTAAAAGAAACCCTCATCCTGTCCCCCCATCCCTGAGACGATGGTATCCTCCTTGCTGGAGCAGTAACAGCTCGCTGTTTTCAGTTCCGCAGAAGTCAAACCGCTGCAGGAGAAAAGTTGGGGGGAAAAAAAGGCAAAAATGTTGGGCTTCTGTTTAGGGAACAAATGGTTAAGCCTTTCCTTTTGAAGATGGCACATTACAATCTGCTATGCTGCTGCTCCCTGCCAAAGCCATGGGCACTTAAGTTCCCTGCAGAGTCTGATCCCCTGGGGCTATGTGGAAGCATCCTTGAGACTGGACACTTAAACTGCATCTGAATGGTTTTTCTGATGTTAAACATTAGGCTGTTGGTATGTGAGGAAAAAATTAGAAGCAAGTGATAATTTAATTTAGATAAACGTTTTAATTAAGAAAATTTTAAGTGCATACACATTTATGGGAGAAATTGCAACAATATAAAAGTGTTTATTTTCAAAATATTCTATGAAAGGAGTAATTTCAAAAGCATAATGTAACTCCTCCATAAAAGCTGCCTTACAGGAACACAAATACAAAACTCTTTTCACATTATTTGGGAAGATATTTCTTTTTACTTATTAAAAACATAAAGTACAGTATTTACCACATTATGACAACACTGAGTTCTTAAGGAGTGGGAGGTTCATGCAGACCTTTCATCATGATACATGTTTTCTTCTCTGTGGCCACCAGAGTTTCGTGTTTGCAGACAGCGCTTTACTTGGTGGGATGTTGGTAAAGACAAAAATTCAGACTTTAGGTGATGAGTTCTCAGAAACCCCTGGTTACTACAAATCACATCACTCAAAACAAGTTGCCAGAGAAAAGAAGGACCCTCTAGATGCTAAAAAAGGGAAAACAGCAATGAAAACTCCTATAGGAACTGCATTTTTGATGAAATGTATGTATTTAACTTTGAATATAGCCTTCATTGCAAAATGAAGTCACCTTTGCTCAAACACTTTAGTTAAAAACACTTCAAAAAGTCACCCTTCATCCTTCTCCAGGCAGAATTCAGATAAGATATTCATACAAACAAGTATAAAGCTAGTATAAATACAAAATTGGCACAGCAATAAATACCATCTATTCTTTAAAATAAGAAAAAAATCCAACCTTAGGATTCAACAGCTGCACGTTGAAAATACCACACGTGACAATTTCACATTTATGGAAGCTGCTTTTTCAGCACCAGTTCAGTGTTATCTCCTTTCCCTCTTTCGCTTCACGTGTGGTCCCTACATCATTCCCATCTCCCTACTTGTCACTTTTCCCCAATTCAGTCTTTGGTCAACATTAAAGGCAGAAAGGAAAATCTAGTGCTCTCCCCAGGTGAGTTTTGGCTAGTGCTGCTTCTCAGCCTGCTAAGACCATGGTGTGCCCAGGAGGAACAGCATGTGGTGCACGGGAGGAATAGTGTTCAATGTACAGTTTAGCACAGGGAGCCTGGGGCAGCTGCGTGATTGATTTTTCTAGTGTGAAGAGCACGACTGCTCTTCCCAATGCATCATGCAAATAATGTCAGGCAAAAAAAAAAAAGCTCCCTGCTCAAGGTTGTATTTTGTACTAAAGCAAGAGAAAGCTTTTATCAGGGTCTCACGTAAGTCTTCAGTTACTCTTGGCCAGGTCTGTGCCATCCCTACACTCACGCTGGGCTGAACCTTGACCAGGCAGGGGAGGGACATGGTGTCCCCCACAAGAGCAGCCCTTGCCCTGAGTGGTCTTAGCTACACGAGTAACGAATAGTCACCAGCACAGTGGTGTGAGGGTCCTGGTCACAGTATGAGCCTCAAGAAGTGCCAAAGGCAGGCAGCCCACAAGGCACCCAGACAACCACCAGCCAGCTGTAATTGTTCCCTAGCCTTGAAGAGAGTCCCCTTCCTACCTGCTGCTACTCATGCATTTCTCCCAGGAGCAAATGCCCTTCCTTTAGTACAGTCTACCCCTGCAACACCCACTAGTTTGCCTCTAAAAGAGATGGCTGACAGGCGACCCCATTTCCCACAGTACCTCCACTACCTGGTTGTACTGTCCGGAACTGAGGTTTGGCAGGGTGCTCCAAGCACTGGCCATCTCAATGCTTCTGTCACAGCCGTCTGTTTGCCCAGGCTGCAGTGTGGGGCTGGCATATGTCCAGAGTCCTTTCCCTGCTGGTGCTGACCCCAGATGCCCTCCCTGTTAATGAGGACTGCAGCAGAGCGCTGTCAAGGCTGTATAGTCACTTCTACCCACCCCATCTTTTTACTGGGAAGCTAATGTTTCCCCTAGAAACAGAATCTTTGTGTCCCCTATCATCATTAGCAAGGTATGCTGTTGAATCAAAACCAGATGAGTATTTAATCCTCTGATCTCCAACAGATCAGACCTCAAGCTGTCCTTGGATGGGAAGCATGTGTCAAGAATACACCTTCCTGGGTGATAAGGACAATCTCCATGTTTGTGTCAGGACCAAGATTCTTCCACACTTTCCCCAAAGTCATTCTTGACTTTGACACTCACATGTCCACCTCCGGCAAACCACTAGCAATTGTAGATGCATGTGTGGGAACAGAAGATGGATCCTAGGCTATAAAGTATTGTCCAGGGAAGATAGAAGAAGCTCTAGTTTTCTCATTAGAGTTCTTTTTGTCTTTACCTTTACAACAGAGGATCTGATCCTACTCACATTGATATCAACATTCCAATTCTCATCAAGTTCAGTGGTTCCAGACCTTTCGAAACAGAGATATTTAAAACACTAGGTTGGTAATGATAACAATAGAAGGAATGTCAAAATCACACACACATGCATTTTAGGCACAGCAGTTGATTTCTACTTTAAAGCAAATGAGGTGATGTGTTTCCAGCTGAAGCACTCTGTGTAATAGCACTGTTTTGCAGAGAGGAAAATACTTACAAGATTTTTTTTCCTGAATCCACATGGAAAGAAGGTAATCCCTGGCTAGCCAAAGAGCCTCTTTGGCACTAAAAGATTTCTGCCACAAAAAGGAGTGCTTAGTGAAACACCCCTCGGTGTTCCCAAAACAGGCTGCAGGGTAGAGGGAAGATTCCTTGTGAAGCAACCCGCTCAAAACACAATACAATCTTACAACAGTCTTTGTTTACAAATCACACAGAGATACATACAAATATAAGCACTGTGCCACAGAAATGTGCTTCCATCCTGGATCCCAGAGTGCAGCGTAACATGATTATCGCAGTACTGCAGGTGTCTTTCCACACAATATATAGCAAAGGTATTGCGTATACAGGTAGGAATCGGGAGAAAGAAATTTCTGGATGAGAGAGGGGATTGGTGCAAAGAGTGGTACCTGTCTCCAGGTGTACTTTGCAAAGGAAATTGCAGAGGCTACCCTGCTCACCAGCAAACAGGACCGTGACCACTGGTGAATGGCGAGTGTTGGCCTTCATTTCCGCACCTAAGAAACACCAGTCCTTCCACAAACCGGGCAGGCCCTCTCTTGCCCCAGCCATCTCTTTTCTCCAAAGATATGGTCAGACGTCCTCTTTTAGGTATCGCTAGGAGCAATCAAAGATGTTACTGCCCTCAGATACGTGTGCCTGTTCAGTAACCCGGCTACAGCATCGTTGGTGAAGGGTCACGTGAATGCATCTCCACCTACTTCAGCGCAAAGCCAACCAGGCAAGCTGAAGTCACCTCCTGTGGATGGGTGGGAAAAGACACCTGGTGCGTGGCAGCATATCTGACTCCTGCAGCAACTTCCAACATGATTGTGTGGTTAGACCTTTAATAACCCATTCCTTTTTGTGCTAAAATCTGTCATCAGAAGCACAGGAACATAGGAAGTGCTAGGTGACATCAGATCAGTGTTGTGGTTCCTAACACACACAACTACTACAAACCAAGTACTAGCATGTTGCAATATCAGATGTACATTGACCCAGCTACTCATAGCTGTCACCAGGGTCTCTGATCTTCAGAGAAGAGCTTTAGCCCTCTAGCCCTGAGTTTAATACCTATAAATGCCACCCATGATAATGCTGTCCACTTTCATCAATGTCTGATGACTTTCAGCCTTCCTATGTTCTTGGCCTAGATGATTTCTGGAGGCAAGAAATTCCTCCACTACTTACACAACATCATTGCACTGTATAGTTCATGTCCTTCTAGGTTTAAAACTCCAGGAGACTTGCATGAACTAAAAGAAAGTTAAATAAAGCAGGACCTCTACATAGCAAAGGAAATAAAATATTACATAATAACATAGGGTTAGTTTAAATTCATATCTGCCCTCAGTGCTGGGTAATAAACCAACCTGTATAAAAAAACCATACTTCTCTCAAATAGGTACATCTTACTATATAAAAATAGCACTGTGATAGCAAGCCAATTTGTGGGGAGAAAAAAAGAAAACTCCAAACAAAAAAACACCCTTTGGAAATGCATGAAGCGTTGCTTTTGTGCTGCATGATAACAGTGAAATGTATTCATTCCCTAATACTGGTTATCTGCTCTCTGGGTCCTACAGTAAGAAATCCTGTAGACGGCTTACAATGCTTGCCTCTTACATCTTGAACCTCCTGTTGATGAAGAACAGAGTGAAACACTATTAAGGTTTATTTCAGTTGCAAAAGCTTTGATATTAGGCCTAATCAAACAGCAAATCTGTGTTTAGACTAACCCAAAAGCATTTCTTTTGCTGCCCCTTCAACCAGTATTTGCCAAATATTCTGGGGGAAGTTCTCCACAAGGAGCTACTGGGACCCAGCAGGGCAAACCCAGCAATGGCAGATATTTTGGGCAGGTTGTGTTTATCACAGTTAGTAAGGTGTTCAGAGCTAACACAGGAGGAAGGCTGGCTAGGAAGTTTATTCTGGACTTGAAAGCCAGAGCAGAGAATTATCAGTGGGCAAAGAAACTCTGGGGAAAAAAAAAAAAACTAGCAGGGAAAGGAGGGATTAATCACATGTGAGCAGCCCCAGTAGTGGAGCAAGTGGCACTGGGAATGCCCCCTCTACCTGCCCCTACCCTGGCCCTGCTGGAGAGCATGGTGGGTGCCAGGTCTCTGAGGGTGCAGGAGCACAGAGCCCATGATCGGCTCATGCTGGTGTTCAGCTCCCACCATGGGGTGGCTAGAGAGCAGAAACCCCCGAGTGTGCTGCCCAGGCAGGAACCATCCCCATGGCCTCCCTGCTCTGGGACCTCACCTGCAGCTGGGCAGCACATCACATCTCATGGTGACCCGCTGCCCAGTGAAGGTGGGGTGACAGGGAGGGTGAGCAGGCACACGCTGCACGGTAAGTGTGAGGCATTAAGTGCAGAGGTAGGGAGCTCAGGGCAGGAGGCAGACAAATCAAGTCTCCCATGCTCAGTGTGAGCATGGTACACAGGGGGAGTGGTGGGTTAGGCATCACAGCAAAGTGCAAGAGTATTGTGTGCACGTTCACTCAGAACAAGGAGCCAGCCTGTGCTGGTGGTCTCTAGGTTTTGTCTTAAGTGACCCCTACTCTTGTTCCATGCTGATGGGCCTTTTGCAATCTAGATGAGTTCACTAGATTGCAAAAGGCTGAGTTACAAATGTCAGAGGGTAAACACCATGTACACAAAAACCCTGATGTCCCAGCATGTCTTGTCCAACCACAGAATCAGAACAAACATCCTTTTCAATGTCTGCTGGACAACTAAGAATGTGTGACCACAGCCAGAGACAGGCGTGGCTACTCTTAGTGAAAGTAGCCTCAGAAAACTCATCCAGGCATAAAGAGAACGACGAAGCCCTGAGAAAAATTCTCCTCTTTGAAGATATCTTTCCCAATATCCTACACCAGTAACCCTACTTCATGTGGTACAAAAAGGCAGGACACCCTACTCTGATGGGAAAAAAACAACTGGCATATCCAAATCATTGGCATATGGAACACCATTCTCTGGGACTTGCTTAGCATCTCCCATAGAAAAGTGTCAACCAGTCACCGATGCACCAAATCATATCGTCACCAGCCAGTGCTGCATTCATCATTAAAAAACACCAGTGACAAATTCACAGCTGTTATTTATAGTTTAACTCTGTCAGTTTAGTACTGGAAGAATACGGCCAACGAAAAGACATAGGGCTTCCAACCTTTACCCCACTTCTGACTTTGTCTTTTGCCTCAGGGTTATTTTGGCCTCTTTAGGTATCCATTTTCCCATCTGTAAAACCAGAAAATTTTCCCACTGCTGTTGTGGCTAAACTTTCCCCCTGTTTTAAGAGTTTTAGTTGTGTAATACCCCTTTACAGGGAAGGTACAGATGTTACACTTAACACATAGGGGAAAAATGGAGGTCTGTATAGGCTAATGTTTTTGCCCAAGGTCACATAGGTTGGTCAATGGAAGAGCAGAGAATTGAACCTGAGGTGTCCCAACTCAGAAACTAATGCCTCCTACCATTCTTTCTCCCTGGAGACTTTAGTGGTGTTGCACGGGAAGGGCAGAGTGGGCCCCGTTTCTTCTGTTGCTTTTTTTTATGAGTGCGATGACGTGGTCTAAATTAAAAGAAAAATACAAAAAGACTGCCATAAAATATCCATATACAAAGACCTTTCCCACATTCATCCTATGGTTCCTTCACATTTTGCTGGCAGGGTGCAAATGAAGATAACATCCCCTTTCCCATACCCTCTGCCTCAGAGGAACACTACGCCAATGAAAGTGCCCTGGTGACAGGACATTTGCAAATTCTGAGGCCAGAACAACTCTTTTTCCCAAAACACTGAAGCCTCCCCAAAAGTCTGCCAGAACTTGTCAGACAGGAGCCTCACCATCCCCACCAGTACCCTCTGCGGTACAATGAAAGCAGAGGCATCTGGATTTCTGGCTTCCCACCCAGCATTCCCACTGACATCAACAAGAAGTGGTGGCTATTCTGTGGGATTTGTGGGCATTCAGTGCCTTATAATGAGGCTGTGAAGACATTCGCCTACTTTGTCCCCCACCATGTCGGGTATTCACCCAGCACACACTTGGTGGAGTAGCGGGAGGTAGTCATTTTGGCATCTTGTACTTCAGACCCTATTTACAAATGAGGTGAGACATTAGGAAGAGCTGCCACACCGGGATTTACAAGTACTATGGAAGAAGGCAGCAGCAGAACTTGGTTCCCATCACAGCCAGCCCCTAGAAGTTGGGAGTTTCTGGCAGACACAATAGAAAGGTTTTTCCTATTTGACTTTCTTATCTTCTCCAGATCCGTCAGCTCTCTCGTCTGTGCCAGCAGTAGCTGCGGAGTTTAATGGACTCCAGCATCCCAGGCTGAGAGGAAGTTCTGAGGTGGGACCATATTAATGTGACAACAGACAAGCAAGGATCATTCTCTGTCTTCTTTCACTCTGCAAGGGACTGATTTTGCATATCCTTACATGAAGGGAGAAGGGAAAGGCAGTCAGTGTACTGTAAATGATGACTGGGATTGCCTGGAAGTGATAAAGGATTTGTTAGCTATTTCAAAGAAAGGACTGAGTTGCCCCTTGTCTATAAATGGATGAATGTTGAATGATGTTGGCCACAGAGCTGCACAATGATTTTTAAAGCCAGTTAAAGAATTTGGTTTCCTGACAGCCTGAATGTATTTTACTGATGTCTCAAAAGTATGTATATTACATGGAGATGTGATGAATATAAAGCAATAATAAAGGCTAAGCAGAATTAGTGAGAAAAATAATTGCCTACCAAAAACCATCTCTGGTTTTGCAATCAACTTATTGACTACTATATTCCATGAACAGTTCCTTGCCCTTAGCTGCAGATTATAACAGAGAAGATACTACCATATTGAAGTATTGGTATAGATTAAGGTGTCTTGACACCCTGGATTTTACTTAAGCAATTACAAGAGCCCTTTCTACAAAATGTATTGCTTTTATTCCAGAAAAATAAATTCCCATGTACAATTGGGTTTTAATAACATGAAACATTTAGCCATTTTATTGCTAGTGCATATAGGGTAATGTCACATTTCATACAGTTTCAGTACAAGTGAAAAAATATAATATATGGCTGATTGAAATTGATAGCTACATTAACATTTATAGATCTATATAGATTTATTTTACAAGCTGTTAGTAGTTTAGAGGGATATCGGTGTTTTAAACTACCAACATTCATATGGCTCCAATTCAAATATATGAATTGTTTGATGCGCTATAAATATATTCCAAAGTACATTTCATTGAAGAAGTCAAAGCTGTGCACTAAAATATATCAAAAACATGCCTTGTGAAAATGCTACAGACAGAGCCCTGACTGTCTGTGGAGCATGAAAATGCCACTGGTGCTAGCATTACTAGTTGGAAAATGAAAATAATGCCATGATTACAGGATTAGGTGATGGAGACACATGCTTTCTGTCATCATATTTCATAGACCTGGGACCAAATTCTCTTCTGTTACTCAATGTAAACCAGGATGAAATCCACCAAATTATCAAAATTGCTTCTGGATTAGCATTAGGTAAACAAAATCCAGAATGTGGCTGTAGATGAGGCACGGGCTCACTGGTTTCAGTAGAGCTTGCTCCAGATCTTCACCAGTGGAAGGGAGAGCAGAATGTGTTCCAGCTGAGTTGTTCCCTTAAATCAGACAGGCATTTGCTCAACCCTACAAATTTCTTAAGTACCTCCTCAGTTTCAGGTCTTATGAACAGCACCAAGGGGTTCATGGGGCTGACAGCAAACAGAATCTTAGGCAGCAGTTTGAGGATTTTCCCAAGTTGGAAAACAAAGTAGTCCAATAGTCAGCATGGCCCACATCCTGCTCTTGGGTTCAGTTGTATCTAAATCCAAAGTCATCCTGGCAACATTAACCTGGATTACCTCTGCAAAGGATTTACCCAAAGGACAAGAGGGCTGAGTGCTGGCAGCAAAGAAGGCACTGAGCATCAGATGAGATGGGAAGAGCTGGCAGGGCTGGAATCACAGTCAGTTTGTTAGTTGGCTTCCTTCCCTACTCCATCTCACTCTTGGCCCCAGTGTGATCCCAAAAGGGCCACATGAAGGATAACCTCTGGTAGCATTTCTCCCCTTGCTTACACAGGGGAACAAAGACTTTTTTAAATTCTACTCACTGTTTGGCAGATAGTGAAGGGCATTCAGTTACCTGTACTGCCTCACATTTGCCCTGGGGCCATACCCTTCCCCACATTTCTCCAAGAATGCATTTCTTTTGCAAATGACTGGATTCCAGCCCTGCCTTTACCCTACAGATGCAAGGGGGGCAAGATTCAATATGGTTACAGCACAGTTACTGAGTAGTGGGAATGTGGTGACAGGGGTGAGAGGGATACTGTGTGCACAGGTAGGCTTGCTGGCCAAAATGCCGCTGATGGATGACTGCAGCCCAGGGTTCTGGGCAACTAAGGAAATGCTTTGTACCATCACTTGTCTCATCTTCCACCCCAGGAAGGCTGGAGCCCTCCCCTGCAACTCAGCACAGAAGTGTTCTCTGTGCTGCTCTTGTTCACTGTAAAATGGAACTGAGATAGGCTGAGTCCACGTCAGGGTAGCCGTGATCACCCACTTTCAAGGGGAATAAAAATAGATTTTAAAAGACCGAATTTGCCAAGAATGGTTTGTTTTCCCCTGACCCTGTGGGAAAGCCTTGTTCAGGGCAGCGCATCTTGCCTTGGCTGGCATTAATAACACTCCACACTGGCCAACAGGGAAACAATTTTTAGCAACAAGACCCCCTAGGCCTCAGCTGCCTGTGCAAACAGACCCCCAGTGTAACATGGAGAAGGGGCTCCAAAGAAACTGGAACAATATAGATTTTGAAGTAATTGTAGTTTGGTTTGGGGAAGAGGGGCCATAAAGGAAGCATTTTCCTTGGGAGAACGGCTTTTTTTTTAAATGAGGATGAGCTGGGGACCCCAGAACAGATTCATTAGGATAGATTTTGCCTCAAACCCTGGCAAAACTCTGAGTTTAACATTTAGGATATATTAGAAGCTGTTGTTTTAATACAGACTAGGTCAACTCCACACCCATCTTCAAAACAATATCTCATTCCATGAGTACTTTGTCCGCATGGTTAAAGCCAGCCCTCAATGTTCTACCCTTTAGTAACTCAGGATGTTAGCTGTTAGGTCCATTTGTCTCTTGCCTTACTTGTTTAAAGCTTTCTCCAGATATTCCTGGATCCACTTTAACTTGGGATCAATGCACACTTGCTTGCTGTTGCTCTTGAGCCTTGCGCTGTCAAGGGAGAAGAGTCAGAGTGAGTCTAGTGTGTCATGCTCCTCAGCCCACACTTCCCCAGATGCTTTATTTTGCACACAGGTTTGCAATTCCAGTATGGACAGTAGAGCGGTGTCAGACTTTGCTGGCGTCAGTGCTGCTTTCAGTTAACCCACTAAGAGGATCCCTGCCATCCTCAAGCCGGTTATTATAAATATCCCTGGGTTCCAAGCACTGGTACAAGTTGTCTCCTCTGGTGCTGATTCTTGTGGTCTGTACTGGTATGCATATGGGGGTTGAGATGGATACAGAATTTAAACTGAAGTTTTCCAACTCATATCTGGGCTGTTATGAGTTCAGTGCTGGGAACATCTAAATTTCATTTGGAAATAATGGTATGGTAAATATAGGTAATTTTTGCAAGGAATTAATTAAAAACAGCTTTCAGATCCAACACAACGAAGTTTCACATGTTTTGAGGAAAGACATCAAACCATACCTCTCGGATGTTCTGAAAGGGTCTGGTCACTCGTTAGCTTTTTGTTTTATGCAAGACTGAACAAACAGATTGCAGGCAGGAAGGCCACTGGAAGTACCATAGTGCCAGAAGCAAGTTTTCCCTCATGTATTCACTCAGCACTGGAAACAAAAGCAGAAAGCTTCCAAGACATTTCTCCTGGGTGTCCAAACTGCACTTTCCAAAACAGACTGTTAGCTGATTTGAATTCCCTGTGAATTTGGCATTTGGAATATCTGCATCTTTCACACCGAAGCAGTACAAATGGCTTCTCACCCACATCAGCAGGTCTCACCCTCCAGGGATCTCAGGGCCTCTTGAGAGTGCTGTGAGCTCCCACGTTCCCCAAAGCACCCTGCCTCTGTCCTGGCTGCTCTGCAATTTCCCCTTAAACAGCCTGCCTGCCACGCAGAAGTGCCAAGAACAGCGATTTCATGGAAATGCCCATAGGAATAAGTTCAGTACTTGTTTAAACATTTTTCTGAATGGAAGCCAAAATGTTTCCCGCTTTATAAAATGAAATCTGCAGAATATAAAACTATGGCGTAAGAAATAACAGGTCAAAAAGGCTCCTCGGTCTGAAGTTATGCAACAACACAGTTGTAACATAAACACTTCAAAGACCCAGTCTTGCAAACCCTGAGCCAATAAAGAGATGAATGGGCCCAATTCATATTTCCCTCCCAGCAGTGCCAAGCTGGAGTATTTCCAGTGAAGTGATACCAACCGAGAGTAAGAATGGATTTGCTGATATTAGCAATGCCTGGGAACTCTTGACCTGGCCTTGCAGGGTACAGAACCAAAATCACATGTAACCAGTCTCCAGCCACATGCAATGCAATTCCTCTCACCTCATATTAAGACATTGACTTTTTCTAGATGTTTATTTCTGAGCCTGTCAGTCCCTGTTCCTTGTACAGTCATAGCAAAGACCTAGGCAACTGTATAGATTGTGAATCTGAACTGGTTTAGGTGTCTCCTTTAGGATGCAATTAATGGCATGGTAAAAATGCCTATTTTCCTGTACTGAAAAGCAGGGAAATTAGGGCGGGTGCTGTAGAAGCAGGCGTTGACAGGCTAGATTTCTGGGTTTGGAGAGGTGACTTCCCATAGAGCCAAAGACGAAAGGTTTTTTTGTTCAGGTACCATTCCTCTCAACCATAAAGGAGAATGTACTTGTGCAAAAAACATAACAAGATCTTTCTTTGAAACTATATGATTTCGATGAGATTTTCTATTCCTGAAAATGGTAGCTTTTAAGTTACTCACACCTTCACTGCATAATGCATATCCATCAAATTCAGAGTGTGGTTAAAACCATCCAGATTAGAAATCTGTTTTAGCTTTGATTTCATTTCAGCTTCTGGTTTGTGGGTTTTTTTGTTTCTTTTTTTTTTATATATATAAAAACCTAGTTCGAACTCATGATGTTTCAGAGGTATTTGGAGATAAGTTTTTAAGTCCCTTACTTTTTAAAGCAACAAAAAGATGATGAGCAATAGGTTCATGTGTTCCGTGTACCACTAAATCACATTGCAGACAAACACATTTGAGTCAGCAGTGGTCAAGAACATGAGTTGGTTTTGTGTCTGATTCACGCTCTTTTCTATTTCTAATGACTATGCTTTTTTCTATTTCTAATTACTATGATCCCATGCTAATTAAGAGATAAGTGTATACTCTATCCTGTCTTAAATGCCTGTCATTTTCTTGAAACTACTCCAGAAAATTCCAAATCCTCTACAAAGCCTTAGCCCTGGGACCCTTATGGCATCCACTGACAGCCCCAGAGCACAAATCCATACACTTGCATTTTGGATGCTTGCCTCCAAAATTGTTTATAGGTAGAGATCAGAGTTAGTCACAGCTGGTTTTGCCATTTCTGTGAAAGGAAATTATCTCTCAGCTGAGGCTTACATTTTTCTCACTGTCCTCCACCAAATCTTAAGGCTGAAACACACATGAGAACATGTGCATGATCTACCTGAAGTGGTTTAAAAAAGAAAAAAATCATGCAAACAAAAATGGGTTCATGAATAGGCACATGCTCTTCAATATATGTGTACATTCCTGAGAAATCTCATGAAACCACATCAGTCTTCTGAGTGCTGAAATATTTTGGATGACAAAGGATGGATTTCTTCATCATTTAAGTTGCAATGAAGATCTCAACATGGATCGAAGATAGAACTAGTGATGAGAGCACTGCCCAGAAACCCTGTCTAGTCACTGAGACCCTCTTACAGGGGTCAACAGAAGTTGATGGTAGTAGGGCCCCCCTGCAATGAGAAGATGAATGCTGATATTTTCATCTGAATATTCTGAATTTTGGAAGATGAAGGAGGGGATCACCCATGAACAAGTGAACCAAAAAGACCTTCCTAAAAACACACACAAACCTACAGCCTCATTTTTCCTGAAAATCAGTGCTTCTTTTTCAGCAAAAATTAAGAAGTTATTTTCCATTGGGAACCCATCAGCTCTGCCCTGCTGTGATCTGTGATTTACCAGAATCAGTCACTGCCTGGTAAATGTGTCCCCAGATCAGGCCAGCACATGTTTAGGGTCTGTACCTCCTGTGGAGGCTACACAAAACCCTGGACTACCTTTTGTTTGTTTAGCTCCTCTCTGTGCAGAAGTGGAACATTAGAAGACTCAGACCATGGTAAAGTCTTTTTATCAAGGTATGAAGCTCTACGTACAAGGCAATGGACGGCCTGTCTGACACTCCTGCTCACATACCCGTGGGGACAGGACATGGGATCACATAGTGACAGGGAGATCACAGGGGTAGAACACAGCGGGGAAACATCTAGCTGGGTTCCTTTGTGTGGGATAAAGCAGCATCCAGCTGTATTTGACACACAGGGTGAAGAGATGGTTTGGAAATCATAGCATGAGACAGACGGAATTGCAGCCACCAAAGTGGGAACCAGCTCTGTGACACTCACTTCCTTTTGACACCTGAGATTTGCACCCAGCTGAAAAGAGTAAAAAGACTTACACAATCTGAAGTGAGCAGTTGGGTGTGGAGAGGATTTTGAGGTGCTTAATGTTGGCTCTTGCCACGTTGCTCTCGTAGAATCGACATGGGCATCGGTAAGTCAGGCTGACGGGTTTCTCTGCGGGACGGGAGAGAAAGGACACGTTACTCCCTCCTGCTCCCGGTCAGCAGCACGGTTACCCAGACCGGGGCCGACAGAAACTCCCTCGAGTAGGCAGGTGAAAAAAAGCAATAGAAAAGCTGTAGCTTCGGGAGACCATTTGCCCACAGCTCACAGCACAATCCTTTTACTCAGTACCCAGCCTTTCAATCCTGGTGCGTGGGATTTTGGAAGACAAAAGAAGAGGGAGAGAAAATGGAGATAAGTAAAGAAGAAGAGATTAGAATAAGGAGCCGCTCCATTGTGCAGGGATGCTCCTGGTAATTAGACAAGATAAAGGCTAAAAGAGGGGGCACTTGTCCTCAGTGTTGTTCCTGTCAAATGATTTTGACCCGAGGCCAAATTAGAAGGTAGCCAGAAGAAAGCGATGAATTCCAAAGAGTTCAGATCAAAACAGCTCGGCTCAGGTGCAGGCTTTTCACGGGGGACTTACTGGCTACAGAAAAACCCTGAGTCTTTCAGGCTTTCCCAGGGCCTAGGGGATGACCTTTCCCCACTACAGCCAACCTTTACTCCCAGATATTCACACGAGGAGGTGCGACTCGGAGATGCGAGATCGCAGGGGTTTTGCGGGAGAGATGGGGAGACTCGAACTCCCAGCCTGTGGCAAATTAATGGCAATCCAGGAGACTTGTACCAAGCAGGGCGCTCTCCATATACTAATCAGGGACCACCAGACTGGATGAATTTTGTCACTGGCATCACTGGGGGATCAATGAAGTTTACCCCCATAGGCTAAAAATCAACAATGCATATGCGTGCCGAACTGAGCAAAGCAGCCTGGCTCCCACCACAGCCCCTGATGGAGTCCTGCTATCTACTGGCAACCAAGTGCACATAAGTAAGGTACTCACTCTGTGTGTAAGCTTCAAAGCCCCATACACACTAAAATACAAACATAGAAGCCTTGCCTGGAAGTCCAGAAGGAGTGCCTAAGATTTTAAACAATTTCCCAGTGGAGCTGTTTCCAGCCGCTGGGAGGAATTAAATTCATACACCTAACCCATAAGGTCTGGCTCATGCTGTAGATGGCCAGATCTATATCTGACAGGGCTTTAGATCCCACATGGTGATCTGCCGCCCTGTTTATTTAGCCACACAGAAGCACTGGCAGCATCCAAACCCAGCTCTCTTAAAGGCAGATGGAGAGCTAGAGCAGGGAAAGGTTTGCAATCCCTAAACTGCCGTCTAGGAAGGTGAGAAAAGAGACAGCTTTTCAAAGTGCTGCTGATCTGCATATATTGCACATTTAAGAATGCCTGTCTCTAGCACATATAGTCACAGACACACAATGAAATGATCCTGTCTTCAGGAGGGAAAACGATTTTTCTGAGTGTCTCTGAGGAAATGAGCCAGAGTCTGATCCCACAGGCAGATGGACAGAGAGAAATTCATTAGTGGGAGCAGAGTTCCTTCAGATTCACTCCAGGATCTGGACCAGAAGTTAACAAAATTGGAGGAATTTTTCCAACAGTTTTATGGCAATCAGGCAGTCCAAATAGTGGTATCATCTATGAGCTAATAAATGGAAGGAGAAGCTCCCATCTGGAGGAGGAAGAAGGAAGGCTGCAGGGTGAGTCTCAGGAACATGCAATAGGCTGACTAGTGATTTGGAAAGAGAAAGGCGCTTGGATTTCCCACCACAAATCTGTGCCTGATAGCTACACATCAGTGAGTTCGTACTGGAAGGGGATGCCGAAATTGGATGCAGTCATACAACAGTGCTCTGCACAGCTGCTGTGGAAGTGTCTCTACAAGCTTGTACCAAGGAAGTTTAAGCCTAAACATGCAAGAGATGAACTGTTAAGATCTACAATTTGAGAATGCAATCCTGTCCTCTCCGAGACTGGGAGAGGGACTTTCAATTCCACTCCACCTGAAATGGGGATCAGAAAATGTTTAACCATGACTAACATGTCCCTGGGTCCCAAAATTGTTTCCTGACCAAGAAAGGGCATCCAGCACAGCAAGGAAGAGGGGAAGCCCCAGCATTTGGTGTTCTGTCACCCCAATGCAAGTTGGAATGACAATTCACCTCCCAGCACAAGAATTCGTGTGGCATTTCTGTGCCCCTTGTTTGATGACTGGAAATAGGCACTGTGTGCCAGGGAGCAGCAGCACAGGCACTGGGTCAGCTCTCAGCATCACTAACAGGGAACCGGTATCTCCTGCCACTGTCCCTCTGGTGCTCCAGCTCCAAGAGCTTGGCTGTGGCTCATTCTGCTCTCAGCAAGACTGAAAATCAGGGAATACTAGTGCATGTAGCTTTTCCTAACACATGAACTCCGATCATCCTGAAGTAGGAGAGGGAAAGGATGTTTGTGGGTCATAATTTTGAAAGGGGTTATTTCTGGTCTTACCCTGAGACTGACAAATACCTTCCTCTATCTCATTTCAAAATTTCAAACAAATTGTTTCATGCACAGTAGAGCTGATTAAGTCAATTATTCTTCAGGTTTGTTCTGCCCGAGTTAATGCTCTGTGGGTTCTCTGATGCCTAATAAAAACTAAGCACAAGCTGAAGTCATTCTCTCGATAGGACAAATTAGTACAGTCTATTAATTGTACTGTTACGTTTAAAAAAAAAAACAAACAACCAACCAAACAAACAAAACAGTTTTCATTAAACTGATGGTACATGAAACTTTTGAGACTTTTGTCTGCTTAGCATGTTTGGTTAAAATGAGTGAATGTAGTGAAAAGTTACAGAAGAGCCAGACTCTATTCAGACATCTCAGTGTCATTCTTTCAGCCTTATTTCCTTAGACAAAATGAAACAGAGAGCACCTCTTTTGGCTTTAACTAGAAGGGTTCTTGGGTGGGTTTTTTTGTTTTGGTTTTCTTTTTAAATAGCTTTACTGTTTTCTAACTCAAAGCTGAGTTTTGCTGGCTCTGAACAACCCCTTCTGCTGGCAAATTCTCCCTAGAGACAAAGCACTCACAAAACCCTCCCTCACAGAGTGGCCACTTACCAGGGTTGGGCAGTACCTGTCTCACACCATAGGGATCTGCCTTGCCTCACTCACACTGGAATTGGACACAGAGGGAACAAGTGTCTGAGGGAACCAGTTCTGCTGCAAAGTTACCACCACTGAGCACTTGAACGGAGAGGAAAGCTATATCCAGGCCATCAGGTTGGTCATGACCAGGACAAAACATTTGATGGAAGCATTGCTTTACTCCTGTTCATACAAAGGTGCATTTGTCGGTATCAGGAGAGAGTAGAACAGCTCCATTTCCCTGAGGAGTGAGGCTGTGCTAGGCAGACACAGCCTTACCAGGGTGGGTAGGAAGAATTCAGAGCTCATCTGCCCTTTAGAACAAGGTAGCCCTGAAAGCCCTCACCTGGATCAGCGCTGAGCACTGCATGACATCCCGTTACCCTGCTGTGAAGACACCCGCTGCCGACTGTTGCCGGGCGGGGAGCAAAGCGAGGTGCAGCTCTGCCAGACCCCGGCCCTGTGCTCCGTGCTGCCGGAGGGGAGGCGAGGAGAGGGAGAGCCCCTGAGCCCCCGGTGGTCCCCAGACCTGC